>NW_004524903.1:593083-603703 GCF_000260255.1 Octodon degus
TCCTGGGGGGAGTGTTGTGGTTTCTGAGGTGCTGAAGCTCCTTGTAGGACTTCTTTTCAGTTTCTTCTTTCCTGTACAAAGAAAAGGTCCAGATACTCAAAGGATGCAAGGTACATTTATTAAAAGTAGGAAAAGAAGTTAGCTATGAGAGCGAGTGCGGGCCAGTTAATGTGGGAAAATAAGTACACACTGCAGAGCGAGATGGGCCGCTGAAAACTCTTCAGAGAGATCACAGTGACCCAGAGCTTAATTCTTCTTGTCATTGTATCCCCTGCTCCTCGGGCTGATGTCAGATCCAGGCTATGCTGTCACAAACCTGCTGGAGCTCCAGGGAAAAGCTTCGAGGGTTACACTTTTCTGCGTGGCTCCAAGTGCAAGGCCTGTAACTGTTTTCCCCAGTGATTAAGTAATGCGATCTCAGTGGTTAACTCGTCACACCCAGTTGTGCAGCTGATCAGCCCCCGCCCCAAGGTCCCGCAGAGTGCTTCTCCTGAAGGTGCACAGCACTGCGCAGCAGTCATCCTGGAGAGCAGAGCTGAGACTGGGGGACTTTGGGAGGTGTTCTGCATCCAAACCATAGTAAAAGAAGGCTCCGATAACCTGAATTTTGACCTATTGATAACATGGATATTCATTAGCATAATAGTGCACCAGTGCCTTAACCTCATAGTGTTTCATGGTAAAATAAGTTCTACAAGGAAGAGTTATAAGACTTGTGAGCCAGAGATGCTCTCTATGCTTTGGAGTATATCCTTCATATTGTGTGCTGTTAGTTCTCCGTACTACCAAGTCTAAGAGCACTTTTCCTTATATCCTTTTAATATTAACTTAAAAATAGAGAAAATATTTTAAATGATCAAAGAACAGTCACTATTGCCATTGAAATGAAGCATGTATTAACAGCAAATAATATTTGTAAGTTATTAATTTATGTTATAGTATCCCAAATGATAATTGTTATGCTAAATTTTATATTTTATTTGATAATTATCAGCACATGAATATATTCAAAATTCCTGTGTTCAATTCTGTTCTTCTGTCTTTTCCCTCTTCTGTTTTGCTAGAATGTTCTAAAATGGAAAATACTTTCTCTAAGACATTTTAACTTCTGAAGCATATAATCATTTCTCTCTCCTTTGTGATTTAAACAAAAACCCTTTATAAGGGAGAGCATCTCACTCTGCAGCTCGCCTTTTCCCTTATCTAAAGAGAGAGGGCTTCCTGCAGGCAGTTTCTTTGAGTTCTAAGAGGTTGCTGTAACCTTGTTTGTGAGGAAATGAGGAGCACTCTAGTGCCTTCCCAAACCACATTCTAAAACACTACTTTTAAAAACGTGGAACCAAGTGATGACATTTTTGTGCTTTGGGGGCAGAGGATGCCAGAGAGATTCTCTCGGGCCCCCAGGGAATGTACAATTTTCACTTCAGCACTATTTAGCATTATCATATAAATTCTTATTTTTCATTCCTCTTTTTTATTTTAGGGTGTACAATGAAATAGCTTAAAAGCAAAGTCAGATTAAAGCTGAAAAATTGCCTAAGTCATTAAACATAATGACTTCTATTTTCTGACAGAACATTACATTTTGCATATTTTGTCTAGTTCTTGTATCATTCATGCTTACCCATTTAAAATGCATTTGGATTGCTTGATAAGAATTCAAGATAAAATGCAATAAAATACAAATGATATTTTATAATAGATTGTCACCCCACGAAAAATATTGAACACAGTTCTCTGGCATGCAATATGATCAAGATAATGCATAAATTGTTAGTTTTTCATTCCATCCAACACTACTAAATTTCTGTGTGCAAAAGACTCACAAGTGAATGCTCACATTATGTCTTTGGAATTTTATTTAAGACAACAAAATAATACAAATAATCAGTTCCAGGAAACAACAAAACAAATATTTCTTGAGACAAAT
Organism: Octodon degus; assembly: GCF_000260255.1. Taxonomy (NCBI): domain Eukaryota; kingdom Metazoa; phylum Chordata; class Mammalia; order Rodentia; family Octodontidae; genus Octodon; species Octodon degus. The sequence continues at coordinate 595,014 of NW_004524903.1, forward strand.
AATGAAGATTCCTTTAAGAAATGTAAACAAGCTTGAATTTTGTGAGAAAAGAAGAGAGAGCTGAGTAAATGAGAAAATATTTTTGCTCGACTCTCTTATGTGTAGAGAATACATAATTTGTTTAACATTGTTGTTGTAATTGTTTTACAAATGTACATATTTGATATTTGGGAGAAGATGGCAGTGTGATGGAAAAATACGAGTTTGAATCAGCATCTAAAGTATTAGGGCAAAATATTCAAATGGAACTGAAATTCTATATCTATAATCACTAACATTGAAATAGAGAAATTGCTGTTATTTCAAATAAGAAGGAAAATGATGTAGAGTGATCATTGTCAATAGCAACTTATAATACTTTGCCTCTCATTAATATTAATAGACTACTATTGTGATTCAAATTCACAAGACGAAGATAAATGGAAAAATATACTACTATGAGAAGGTAGCCTATGCGTGATTATTATAGACATTGAGTTTAGATAGAAATTAATACACAGAGAGGGATTTGGATCAAGGAACTCAGTGAAAAAAATCAGAATTTTTGCTGGAGTTACATCTGAAGAAGGTAAGGACTCAAGATACAATTGCAATGGCCCCTTGTACATATTTTCCTAAGGAATAAACAGAACTCTGATTGGTATCACATAGTCCATTAAGTTCAGATATGCATCAGATACCTGTGTGGTGACTAGACACCAACACACATCCATTCTCAAATGCTCCAGTTTAGGGATCCTAGAGAAGTAGAAGATAAGAATGCTAGCTGTGTGAATTTTCTATGTGTACCCCATCCTTATTGGATCAATATTAGTGAAACAATTGTAATTATATTCATATAGGTTGGTTGCACTTTGGCCCACATTGTGATTTTGCTGTATAAATTACCCCTGAATAAAGATCTTGGTGACAATCTACTTTTGGAACCTCTCATCTCCCAGAAGTTATCTCTAATAAATATTTCCTACTCTGAACCTACATTGTATTTTCTTATTAATTTTTTTTTGTTTTCAGGGGACATGAACTGGGCATATGTGATGTATAACAGGTTGGGAGTTATATTTCTCCTAAATCATTATGAGAGCTGAAATATATTTTAATATTTTTGGACCAGGTTAGTTTTTGAAACCTTGGTGCTTGATTCAGAGTTTCTAAGTTAGGAATAGAAAGGATAAAATGAAATGGATAATGAAAGATTCATTTGCTATTATGTCTTATTAGTTTGCTGTATGTTATGAATTATCATCATTGTATTACATACAGAAGTAAGAAATTTGACATTATGCACTTCATTTTGCCAGCTGTAGATTCTTTAAAATTATTAATCAAGAATTATATTCCACAATTCTCTAAATCTATAATTATATGATTACAAGAAAAAAGTTAAATATGTAGGTCATTTCACTCCTATTAAAAGTAATGATTGATTTTGTTGTAGGCAGCTGAGATACGTAGAAATATTACAGGCAGTCAGACATGGCTAGGCCTCCAAAAATGTCAGCATGAAAGACAAGTTACCTTGTAACTGTGGGAGGGATAAGTACCTCCACTGGGGGACAGGCCTCAAGGCAAATATTTAAATAAATGCACCCACATACCTCTCTTGGGATGGACATCAAGGATTGATATTCTAAATAGTTAGCAATCACCTGGAAAAAGCCAGGAAGTACCACAGGCCCAACCTCTTACTGGAAAAGTCCAAGTTCTATATTCATATCCACTTGCTACATGACTTGCTTCCCCATTTAATTCCAATTTAATCAATTTTACCTTAGCAGTTATGCTTTTACTCTTATTGGTTGACCATAGTTCTGTCCCACCTCATACCCGCCTAGTGATTCCCCATTTGTTCCCAACTCATATTGTGGTTTTGCTCTATAAAATCCCTGGGAAAGAGAGGGTCCTTCACAAACTACCCAGGTTCCCTTCTCTCCTTCTCTTGAGCAGAAACAATATTTCCCCGCCTAGTGATTCCCCATTTGTTCCCAACTCATATTGTGGTTTTGCTCTATAAAATCCCTGGGAAAGAGAGGGTCCTTCACAAACTACCCAGGTTCCCTTCTCTCCTTCTCTTGAGCAGAAACAATATTTCCCCAAAAAAGTATGTTCTAAATATATAAAATAATAATAACAATGATGTCAGTCCTTTAGACTGGGTGTTGTATTACATTCCTGTAATCCCAGTACTTGGGAGGCTGAAATAGGAGCACTATGAGTGTCACCTATGCAGTGAGACACTGCAGGCCCTGCACTAAATACATAAATAATAATAATAATAATAAATTATATTCTTCTCTTAACCTTCACTCTTTCTGAAGTTTATTCTTTGATTTTAAAGAACATGAACTCATCCCAGATTTCTTTCATGTTGGGCATTTCTTTTCCCTATATCAAGTTGATGGTCATAGAAATACAATATGCATATGATTTTTGAAATGTCACATTTCTTTTTATATTTATTATTCATTTTGAATTACTTAAATGATAATTCAATTCAATTTTTTATAATACAAGTAACTACATTAATGCTGAATTTACATTATTATATAAAACAAGCTAATGTACTCATGGAGCTTATTGTACTTTAGTACACAAAAACAATTAAATATATGAAACAAGATCAAAACAACACTCACTGAGAGATTCGAAGAAAGCAAAAGAGAATGAGAGTTATGTGAGCTTCAGGACCAGCTTCTATTTCAATCATGATAAGCCTCTCAGGACTGCTGATGTTTGAGATAAGAAATAAAGGATTATAATGAGTGGCCATAAACAAAAAGAGAGGAATAATACAAAAACCAAGGCTGTGGACTTTGGAAACTGCCTCTCACTTTCACTGCCTAATGGAAAGTTGTTGTGACCGGAATGTAGTTTCCAAAAAATTATGGGTCACGGTGATCTTTAAAAGATTGTTGGATGCCAGATCCAAAAGCTGTGAGCTACAGTTGCCTGTTGTGAGAAGTAATTCATGGGCCAAATAGCTCAGCAGATTAGAGCACCTGCAAGCACGCACAGGGCCAGGGTTCAAATCCTGGGTCTGCTGTGCTGGCCCCACCCCCAAGGGTGCTGTGAGACAGAGATTGAGACTGTGCATGGTAGCGGGTGCCTGTAATCCCTGCTCTTTGGAGTCTGTAAACAGGCGGGTCACTAGGAGTCCAATCTAGTAGTGAGACCCTGAACACCCTGTAGACCCTCCCCTAAAATACAAAAGAAGAAGAAGAAGAAGAAGAAGAAGAAGAAGAAGAAGAAGAAGAAGAAGAAGAAGAAGAAGAAGAAGAAGAAGAAGAGAGAGAAGTAATTCATATAGCAGGTTAAATATAATGAGGGAAACTGGACAAATGCAAAAGCAAGCATGAAAAAGGATGGTATTAAACATAGTACAAATGATGTTTAAGGGCCTTCAAAACTAGGGTATTGAACCTTTGTTATAGAGGATATGGTACCTTTTAAATACAATAGGTTGACATCAAGGATTAGATTGGCAAAAGGAGAATAGAGAAGGAATAAAAAGGATGAGGAAAATAAGAAAGTAAGGAAAGGAAGGGAGGTGAGGAAGGGAGGGAAGCGGACAGAAGAAGATAAAGGGAGGAGAGAAGGAAAGGAAGAGCAGCATTAGCAATGAGAGTAGCATGTTTTATGGTCTTAAGCCAGAGAACCAAAATATGTTTATTTGCTTAAAATTCCTAGAAAGATCAAGATTTGAACTTGTTTTCTTTTAATGCCTAACTCCATGATAAACATACAATGGCTTGTAACTCTTCCTGTTTATAAAATGTATATATGGACCTCATTTATTTAATACATTAGAATTAATGTTTTAATAATTACATATTATGAAAGTATAAGGATCATGAAAGCATTATCCTTACTTACCAATGTGCAATCTGAACAATGACTGATCAAATGTACAAGTATGGACTCGATAGAGATGATCTACATGAAAAAGTTGTAGGTATCTCATTCTGTTCGTAAGATTTACAAAAGTAAGTAACTTGGTAAAATGTTGTGGAAGAAATACTTGTTTCTCCCAATGCAGTATTTTTTTTTTCCTTGAGGCACAGTCTCTCTATGTAGTTGGTGCTATCTCTTAAGTCACTATGTAGCCTAGGTTGGCCTCAAACTCACAGCCATCCTCCTACTGCAGCTCTCCAAGTTTTGGGATTACAGGTATGTATATTTGCCACCAGGCCTGTCACTAGTGAAATTGCCATGGTTTATGTCTAGTTTTCCCTCCAAAGCCTCATGTAAGTCCTAAGGTGGCTTCTAGAGTTTGTGATTAACTCATGATCCACTGGGATTATGGGTGTGAGTGCTACTGGGATTATGGGTGTGAGTGCTACACCTTTCCTGGGGCAGATAGCCTGAATGCAGCATAAGGGAGACAGACTTGCTCTCTCCTCCTGCTGCTGCTGCTGCTGCTGCTGCTGCTGCTGCTGCTGCTGCTGCTGCTGCTGCTGCAGCTGCTGCAGCTGCAGCTGCAGTTCCTCCATTTTGCCTTTGCTTTTTCTTGTTTTCTATCACATTGAACTGCTGCCCTTTGATACGTGGCCCTCTGTCTTGGAGCCAGCTGAGTATAGACTGAAACCTCCACAAACTGTGAGCTAAATAAACCTTTCCTTCCTTCATTTTGGGTGTTGGTTACTTTGTTCCAGCAAAGGGAGAAAAGTAACTGAGACTGAATTTGGTGCTAGAGAAGTGGGGTCATTGCTGTGACTAACCCTGACCGTAAGGATTTCAAACCTTTGGGAATGGCTTATGGAAAGAGATAGGAAGGGTTTGGAGATGTCACATACAAGAGAAGCACTGGAACAGCTTCAGCTGTTCTGTATGAGAGATTCTGGTCAGAGCTCAGCAGACCAGAATGCTGATAGAAATTCTGCTTGTAAAGACCAGCCTCGGGAGGTTTCTGCATGGCTCGTTGGACTTCAGATGATGTACGTTATGGCTTGGATGAAAGTTTGTCTGCATTTTCCTCATGTCCAGAAATTTTGCCTGAGACTGAGATTAAGCTTATTGTACTGCTTAATCTTAAAAATGAAATTTCAAGCAGTTGAATGTTGAAGTAGTGGCATGGCTATAGTTGGTGACTTTTAGTCAAATTTATGTTGAGAATAAAGGGGAAAAGAGCCCAGCAGGATGATTTAAAATGTGAGTTTTGGGCCAAGGAGATATCTCAATAGAATAAGCATTTGCCTGGCAAGTGCAAGGTCCTGAGTTCAATCCCTGGTAATGCTAAATAAATACATAAATAAATAAAATGTGAGTTGGCCAGAGAGGAAGTACCAATAAAGCTGTGGAATACAAAGATAGAGCTGATAGGATCTTTGTTGTCAGAAAGAACAAGAGAATTGAAAAGATAGCCTGTGTGCATCACAGGAGGTGGCAGGTATCCTCCCTTTGCAGCCTCAAAACTGCAAGGGTGAGGGACTCTGCCTTGGAGGGAAAGCTGCAGAGTGCCGTGTTCCAGATAGGCAGTATTGGCTGCACTACATTCCATAATGGTGCCAGCATAGAGAATTTGTCCCTCAGAATCAAGTTCAAAGAGCTCAGCAATCCAGGCACTTGACCCCTACAGCCAAGAAAGAAGAAAGTCTGGCTACTGCTCCAGCTGGCAGCAGACCTCGGCCTCATTCATGTGGAACTGGTTTTAGGTGCAGGCAGAATGCAGGAGTTCTGAGATTAAGAAGGTTTATGCCTTGATTTCAGAAGGCCTGGGAGGCCAGCCAGTGTGTCCCTGAGAGGGCAGTGTGTGAGGTAAAGTCTGAAGCTTAACGTACAGTGGAAACAACAGAAGTTCAGAAAAGTCAGGAAGGTGGATCACCTAAGGGCAACTGCAAGGAGCGAGCAAAGCTGACCAGTGAGAGAAGGCATGAGAGCTACCACCAACAGAAGTGCCATGGGGCGGAGCCACGTGGAGCTCTCAACAGATTGGCAACACATTGCTTTGGATGGAACTACAGGACTTAATATTTGCCCTGCTGGCTTTTGGACTTGCTTTTGTACCAATGCCTTGTATGATACTTTTTCTATCTGTTGGAATAATAATGTTTATCTTGTGTCATTGAATGCTGGAAATTATTAACTTTTTATTTGTAAGGGGCTTACAGCTAAGAATCTGCCTTAGATCTTGGAATAGCAATGCTGAAATTTAGGACTTTGGCAACTCTTAAAGATGGACTACAATCACTTTTGCATAAAGGGATGCACATGAGTCATTGGGAGTCCCAGGGCTGAATGTTATGCACTGTGTCTCTGTGTCTTCCTAAACCCTCATGTAAGTCATGGGGTGGCCTCTAGAGTTCATGATTAACTCATGATCCACTAGGTTAATGGTGTGACTGTTGCCGAGATTATGGGTGCAAGTGCTCCTGGGATTATGGTTGTGTGTGCTACACCCAGGCTGGGCGGATAGTCTGAATGCAACACAAGGGAGACAGACTTGCTGTCTGTTGCTCCTGCTGCTTCTGCTGCTGCTGCTCTTCCCTTTTGCCTTTCTTCTTTTTTACCATCATGAACTGCTGCCCTCTGCCATGTGCCAATCTGTTTGGAGCCCAGTGAGTATGAAATGAAGCATCCTGACCGTGAGCTAAATATACCTCTCCTTCCTGAATGTTGGGTGTTGTCTATTTTGTCCCAGCAACTAGAGAAACGTAACCTAGAAAGCAATATTTCAACTTTACAACAGAAAGAGCTTTTAAATCCTACAAGCACAGCGTGGTGGCATGCATCTTTAATCTCAGCAGTGGAAAGGAGGAAGTGCTAGCATCGCCATAAATTCCAGGACAGACTGAGCTCTACAGTGAGACCCTGTCTCCAAGATAAAACAAAACAAAAATCTCATTTCAAAACTGAATTCCAGAGAAGTGTTGTGAATCTGGAAGTCATACTCTAAAATCAGAACTTTACTCACTTATTTTTTTCTGAAACGAAATAGTTCAGAAATAATAACAGTTCTGGGAGTTTTAGGGACATGATTCAAAACAAGAAACATGTTCTATTAATTTATTCTTTACATTAAAAATTGTCAAGAGTTTCAGTTTCATTCTTTGATATTTTATAAATCAAAATTTTGTATGCTTAATGAATTAAAGATTAGGAATTTTGCTAAATTAGTAAAATAAGCTTTTCTTAAAGGGAAAACCCTATCATTTGCTTCATACTACATGTAATATTTAAGCAATAAAACAGCTTCTTTATTATTTAAAATTCATGAGTCATAATTTTCCTTTACTGATTGCACAATAAAGAATTTTAATTTTTTGTAGGGTGCTTATGAGAGCCAAAATCAGGAAGGTGAGCTCTCATAACAAAGAAAAATCTATTTTAAGTCTTTTAAAATAAATTTTCTTTAAAACTAAAGGATCTTTTCTATTCTTTACTTTTCAAACTCTTGTATTTAACATCAATTAAATATATGGAGTATAAAGATTTTATTCCTCCTCTAAAAAGATGGCAATATATTTTCTACTTATTTAATTTTGATGTTACATGCTGTTCAATAAATTATTTAAATTTAAATTTGATAAATTATTTAAATATGTGCTCATATTATTCTACGATCTATAGATTAGCCTGGTTCAAATGGTACCTTTTTGTTGTTTGTTGTTTTAGAGACAAGGTCTCACTATGTAGCTCAGGCTGTCCTTGAACTCACTCTTTAGCTCAAGTTGATCTTGAACTTAAAGCAATCCTCCTGCCTCAGAAGTGCTAGAATTACAGCTGTGTATTATCATGACAGGCTTAAAATAATACCTTTTAAATTGCAGAATTTGTTTTTTTAATGTATATGGTGCAAGGTCTCACTACACAAATCAGACCTGTAGTGATCCTCCTGTTTTCAGCCTTCCCATCAGTGGGATTGCAGGTGTGCACCACCACACCTGGACTAGGTCACAGGGTCAGTGCGCTGGGTATGCCATACCAAGGACAGGGTCCCTGTGCTTGCCTAAGCAGGCGCTCAGTCCACTCAACTGTTTTGCTGGCCCTTCTTATAGAACTTTTAAGTTGCTTGGTTCCTTGACCTCAATTTGTCTGGAACCTCAAGAAAATAATAGAGAATATAGCTCTTCAAAATGCAATAAGAGTAAACATGCTTCCTGAGGTAGCCTATAGATTTAATTAATAAAGAACAATTCTTAGACAAACTTGGCACTTTGCAATTTTTAATAATTTTATAATTTCCTTTTTCATCAAATTTAATATGCAATTTTTTACTATTGATAAACATCACTCTTTGGAGTTTTGTGTTGATTTGTATATTGTTTGAAATATTCTTTTCATGTGACTATTTACTTTATTAGAATTGGAGATTGAATGTAACATAAGTGTTATAAACAATACTATTTAAAATACTGTTATATACTTTTCTTCAGAGGGCCTTTTTGTATGGTAATCTTTATCATTCAAATTATACATAATTCTACTATAATCTTACCTGAATTATTGTTAGATGAAGATTGAAGAAGTACTTGTAAATCATGACTGTACTCTTTCCTTAATTTGAATTTTTTTACTATCTCAGTGCCATAATGAAACATTAATTAACACTTATACATAATGGGCCTAAGGTGCCTACAACCAGTTTACAGAAGTTGTATTTTTGAAGACTTCTACATTTATATCTTTGTATTGTACACGTTACCATACAGTAATTTATTGGGACTTTACGTTTCTAATAAAATATTTAATAT
>NW_004524903.1:603938-607720 GCF_000260255.1 Octodon degus
CTACTAGATTGGACTCATAGTGATTCTCCTGCTTACAGCCTCCCAAGAGCTTAGGTTACTGGTGCGTGCAACCACGCCCTGTCTCAATTGCCTTCTCAGCACCCCCAGGGGCCAGGGCCAGCATGGCAGTCCCATGGATCAAACCTCAGCCTGTGCACCTGCTTGCAGGTACTTTAATCCACTGAGCTATTTGGCTGGCCCTTTAAAAAAAAATGTTATTATTATTTTAAACCGGGAATCAGCCAGTCCTAGCCCAGGCAGGGTGAATGTGTGGGAGAGTTTCCAGCTACCCTGCGCCAGAGGGACCTGTTGGTATAAGCCCAGGCACAGTGTGGGTGAGACCCTCTTCCTCCCCCTTGGAACCCCCACGACCACTACGCAGCACACCCCCAACACGCATGCTCAGTGAGAATTACTGCAGCATTCTGGGGACCCCCAGATCCAGTCCTAGCCCAGGCACGGTGAGTGTGTGGGAGAGCTTCCTCTCCCCCTACTCCACCTTGTCCCCTCCAGACTCAGCTCAGGCCTGGCATATAGGCCTGGGGTGAAACCCTACAGCTGCAATCCCTGCAGAGAGAGTAGGGGACAGAACCACCCAGATAGTCCAGGAGCAGAACATCTTGCCAGAGGGGAATATCAGGTTCACTCCCCAGGGCGGCAGCAGGAAGGAGCTGAGCACAGCAGCCAGACACCAGCGAGGCACAGCTGGATAAATCCAAACTTTGTAGATCTGCAGCTGAACTTCAGTAGGTGCTAAGGTTATAACTGCACCAAAGCTCTACAACAAAGGTCAGAAGGAAGTGCTACACAAAATGACGAGAAAGAGAAAAGCACAATCTCAGACCCCAAGCACACCCATAACAAGTGCAGAGGACACTAACAACAGAACAAATTGGGAATCACACAACTGAAAGCAACCAATCAAGGGCTTCTGAAATAAAGAAACAACTGCAGAAAGGTATACAGGATCTCAAATTGGAAATGCAGAAAGAATCCCTGAATTAATAGCATCTGCAGTAAAGAATCAAATGCAGAAACATATGGAGGAAACCCAATGCCCACCCAGAACAAGTGCAGAGGACACTAGCTCAGCTCAAAGGTATGAATTAATAGCATCGATAGTAAATGAGCAACAGCAAAAAGTTATAGAGGAACTCAGAGTGGAATTCTTTTCTATTAGCTCAGCTCAAATGTATGAATTAATAGCATCAATAGTAAATAAGCAACAGCAGAATGTTAGAGAGGAACTCAGAGCAGAATTCTTTTCTGAAATAAAAAAAAGAATTCTCTGAACTCATAGCACCTGAAGAAGCAAATACAGAAACATAGGGAGGAAACTTAATCGGAAAAAAACACTGCAGTAAAATAATTAATAACTACTTCCAAATAAGACATTGATAAAAGGAGTGGAGATTAGAAAAAATGATAGATTGCATGAATGAACAATACAGGAAAGAAATAGATCTCATGAGGCAGAGTCAAAGAGATATAGAGGAACTTAAAATCTCAATCAAAAGCTGGCAAAACCGTTTGAGTGAAAGTGAAGACAGAGTTTCAGATCTTGAAGACGCTGGGGCAGCAAGTGAAAAGGTAAAAAATGATCTCCTAAAAACAACTAGGATGCAAGAAAAAATAATTCATCACTTGCAAGATGATGCAAAGATGAACAACGTGAGAAATATAGGTATCAATAAGAAAGGAGTCAATACAAGTGACATTAAAAAATATGGGCAGAAATAATGGCAGAAAACTTCCCAAATATGAGAAACCAATCTGAAATTCAGGTAACTGAGGCATACAGAACACCAAGTAACCTCAACTCAATTAAAAACCCACCGAGACATATAGTAGTCAAGATCCCAGAAATTTAGCACAAGAATAATATACTGAACACCATTAGAGAAAAGAAGCAGATCACATTCAAAGGAAAACTCATCAGAATTATGGCTGACTTCTCTTCACAAAGTAAGAAGGCAAGAAGAGCATGAAGCAGAGTACTTCAAGTCCTCTATGAAAAGAAATTCCAGCCCAGACTACTATATCCTCCAAAACTCTCTTTCAAGTTTGATGGAGAAGGGAAATAATTCCATAACAAAGAACAACTAAAGAGTTACATGATGACAAATCTTAACCTACACAGGCTCCTGAAAGATGTTCTACAGAGCAGCCAAAATGATCAGAACTCCATAAATGAGATCAGAAGCAACCAACTACGTAGGGCAAGCAATTAAACACAGGACACAAAGGAGTAAAGGACAACAGGTAAAAAACATGTCAATCATGAGTGAATACATCTCAGTTATAGCCATCATTATAAATGGACTCAATTTACCAATTAAGAGAAATAGACTGGCACAGTGGATTAGGAAACAAAATCCAACAATATGCTTTAAACAAGAAACATACTTAACTCATAAAGACATTCATAGGCTGAAAGTAAAAGGATAGAAACAATATTACATGCCCCATCACTTCAGAAAAAAGCAGGGGTAGCAATCCTATTCTCAGACAGTCTCAACTTCAAACCAACAATGATCAAGTGAAATAAAGTAGGCCACTATGTACTGGTTAGGGGAAAAATTCAAGAGGAAGAGGTAATACTCATAAATATGTATGCACCAAATACGGGAACACACAACTATATAAAGCAAATCTTAATGGACTTGAAAACAGAAATTATCCCATGCATATTATCTGACCACAGTTTTTTGCAATGAAACTGGAAATAAATGACAAAAGAAAGCAGAAAAAAGACCAAAATACATGGAAATTAAATTACACCCTACTCAGCAAACAATGGGTCACAGATGAAATTAAACAAGAAATTCAACAATATCTACAATTCAATGAAAATTCAAGCAAAACTTATTGGAATTGATGGGATACGATTAAAGCAGTTCTCAGAGGGAAATTAATAGCTGTGCACTCACACATTAAGAGAACAGAATGGGAACAAATACTTACTCTAATGCTTCACCTTCAAAAATGAGAAAAGGAAGAACAAACCAAACCCAGAATCAAAGATGAAAAGAAATAGTAAAGAACAGAGCAGAAATTAATTCAACTGAGATGAAGAAAATAGTTCAAGGAATTAATGAAACAAAAAGCTTGTTCTTTGAAAGATGAAATAAAATCAGTAAGCCCCTAGTTAACCTCATCAAAGAGAGGAAAAAAAAAATCCAAATACAAGCAATAAGGAATGACAAGGGGGCAATTACCACAGACCCAGTGGAAATTCAGAAGATTATCAATAGCTACTTTGAGAATCTTTACTCTCACCCAATAGAAGACACAGATGAAATGGACAGATTCCTAGAATGGTAAAAATTACTACAACTGAGTCAAAAAGATATAACCACTCTCAATAGCCCAATAACAGTCAATGAAATACAAGATGCAATAAAAAACCTACCGACAAAGTCCAGGTCTAGATGGATTCACAGCTGAATTCTACAAGAAATTTATAGAAGATGTAGTCCCTATACTCCTCAAATTCTTCAATGGAATTGAAAAGGAAGCAATCTTCCCCAAATCATTCCTGGAGGCAAGTATTATACTCACACCAAAACCAGGGAAAGATGCAACTAAGAAAAAGAACTACAAGTCAATCCCCCTCATGAATATAGATGCCAAAATCTTCAATAAAATATTAGCAAATAGAATACAACAAATCATGAAGAAGATCATACATGATGACCAAATAGGATTCATTCCAGGAAAGCAAGGATGGTTCAATATGTGCATATCTATAAATGTTATACAGTATATAAACAGAGGGAAAA
>NW_004524903.1:608651-611500 GCF_000260255.1 Octodon degus
TACTGGCAACGAAATAGACTGAGGATCAATGGAATAGATTAGAAGATGCTGAAGCCTGTACAAACACACTCAGCCACCTTATCTTTGACAAAGGGGCCAAACATATTCATTGAAAGAATGAAAGCCTCTTTAAAAAATGGTGCTGGAAAAACTGTCTCTTTACATGCCAAAAACCAAAACTTAACCCAGGTCTATCACCATGCACTAAACTAAAGTCAAAATGGATTAAAGATCTAAACATTAAAACAGAGACACTACATCTCCTCAAAGAGAAAGTAGGAAGAACTCTTGAAGACAGGAATAGGCAAAGATTTCATGAACAAAAACTAAATCGCAAGGGAAACACTTGAAAGAATTAACAACGGGAAATGCTCCTACTGAGATTTTGCACATCAAAAGAAATTACTAAAAAGTGAAAAGACAACCCACAAATTTGGAAAAAATCATGACAAATAAGTACTCAGACAAAGTTCTGCTCTCTAGAATTTATAAACAACTAAAAAACACTAGAACCCCAAAATTTAACGACCCAGTCCAGAAATTGGCATAGGAGATGAACACACACTTCTCAGAGGATGAAATTAAAGATGCAAATAAATAGATGAAAAAATGCTCCACATCACGAGCCATCCATGAAATGTAAACGAAAAAAACATTGAAATATCATCTCACCCCAGAAAGAATGCCTATCAGAAAGAAATCAACCAACAACAAATGTTGGAGAGGCTGTGGGGAAGAAGGAACCTTTCTCTACTGCTGGAAGGAGTGTAGACTGGTGTTACCATTATGGAAATCACTGGGGAGACTCCTTAGAAAACTTGGACTGGAAATCTCATTTAAACCAGCCATTCTTATACTGGGAATTTTCCTGGAGGATCTGAAAACATTATATCATGGTGACATATATGTGCCTATGTTTATAGCAGCACAATTTGTGATAGCCAAATCTTGGAAACAACTATGATGCTCATCACCTGAGGAATGGATGAAAAAGATGTGGTATTTTTTATACAATGGAGTATTTCTCAGCTATAAAGAATGATAAACTCGAAGCCTTTATAGTGAAGTGGATGCCACTTGAAGATATACTCACAAGTGAAATAACCCTGACACAGATGAGTAAATATCATATAGTTTCCTTAGTATAAGAACTCAAAAGAAGAAATACAAATAGAAAGGTATAATACAGCTAAAAGAAATGCAAGAACTTGAGGAGTAAGAGAGGGAAAGAAGAAGAGCTAGGAAACATGAAAGTGGCAAACTATACAGTTATATGTAGAAGATGGGTAAGGTAATGATCCTGAGAATCTTCAGAAGATTTTTGAATCTAGTTGTTAAGTGGAAGGATTCTCACACTTTCTTATTGTATATACAGACACCTGTGAACTAAGAAATTGTACTGAAAATGGCAATTTGTAATAGTAGGTTCATGCTTACAGCACCTGTCATTCTGGTCTTCTGAATACGGGCTGCTTGTCATGACATGCCAGTTGTTGCCATGCTGTCCCTCAGGTAGATAACTGTTCAAAAAGAAGGGGGTGGTGAATGAAGACAGGAGACAGGAAAAGGAATGTTGTGGGACTGTCCTGCTTCAAGGTTGTATATGGTTAGATTTCTGGACTTATGTGTAGACATAAGAATTATATAATTCTTCATGCCTATTTTAAAAACATACTCTAATTTTTAAATGTTTTTTCATTACATTCTGTAGGGACTTAAAGTTTAAGTTATCAATACTCAATGAAAAATACCTGTTCCATGTTATGCCTAAGATGTTTGATACTCAGACAGACTGTGAGGTTAAGCTTAACAGCCTAAGTTGCAGGGTAATAACAATAACCTTCTCTTCTGGAGGGTTAACAACCTAAGTTTGCAGACCAAACTTAGAGAAAAAGGAGGGCCTCAAGGAAAGCCAACATTTTGGCCCTAGCCTTCCAAGGTCAATTAAAATTCAGGACATATGAGAACTTGTTCTGTAACATCATGTAACTTGGTAGTGTCCCAAATTTTCTGATCAAGGAGATTATGGGGCCAAAGAGGAAAGTGATTGACGATGTAAAGTGTGCATAACGAGAGTCATGTTGAGAGAAATCATTCTCTCATTCTTTCACAGAGAGCACATTGGCCAAGCAACGGTCATGACTCATCTACATGGCTGACACTGACAAAGGATCTACAATCTGAGGTACAGGATCTCAGGATAAATCCTGAGGGGATTTCACTGACCTCATCAGATTCAAAAGATACCACTCTTGGTTCATAACTCTTTCTTCATCTTTGTCTTAACCATCCAGCAAAAAAATGTAAAAATGATGTATAAGAAGTAAAGCCATGGTGTGATGTTGAGCTGTAGGGGACTCAGGTCCACAATTTCTGACACTGCCAGTCAAGAGGAAGACCCAATACTATTATGGACTACTGGACTCTTTTAGAATATTTTGCTGAGTTAATACACCTATAATATTAAAATGATGGAACTAAACAATAAAGGATATACAGATGAATGTCCAGTTTGTATCTGTGTATTCAAAACGGTTAGGATAGATATATAATTACATTCTCTTAATGAATAGTGAGATTTGTTCTAATAGTGTTTGTTAATAGGATATCATGTCCACATCTTTTCTTTTATTTTTTTCATTTTATTTTTTATTTTTCTTTTTTTAGGAGAGTAGCAATGGTTAGTACATTGTGTACTGTTACTGCCAAAGTAGTTTCTCATATTACAAAATATAAGCAAGAAATAATAAATAAACAACATAGGTACAAACCTCTGTTTTAAAATTTTTTTAAATTTTTTTTAAAGTCAACAGAAAATGGAAATATACTTTTTAAAGTTTCTAATACTA
>NW_004524903.1:612124-628243 GCF_000260255.1 Octodon degus
TTTGTGTAAAATATTGTACATATGGATCTTTGTATTTTATAAGCTTATTTGCCTGTGTTAGGCTATAGCCTTTTATCTTTGGATTCTACTAAATTATCTTGTATCATGATAGTTTTCATCTCTCCAATGTACCTATTTTTCTTCCTTTGTAAAAATATTATGTACAATAAACGACCTACAAGCGTGTTCCACTCATGATATTTTCCATTTTTTGAAAATAACGTGGCCTACTTGCTCACCATAATGAGGTTTCCTTGACTAGTAGAATTAGCCTCATGACACACAGTGCCAAATTAGTGCTTTGCAGTATAATAGGCTGCAGGGGAAATATCTGTGCACACCCTTTCTCTAAAGGGCTCAGTGGAAAAAATGAAGATATTTCAGGAATAAATGTACTTAGATTATTTTATCCTCCATTCTGATCTCTTTCCTTCTCTAAATATGTTGATGTCCACCCTTGCTCATTGGATTCTTATTTCAATTTTCAAGATGATTCTATAATTCATTGCTGTAAAGCATTCTAACAAACTGAGAATTAAAAATTGTATATCTGTACTACTAAAGGCATATATCTGTGTAAAACTTCCAGGAAATATGTAATATGTAATAAACTCATTTTAAATAACATTGAGATGTTACCTGACTGTTATAGAAGGAAAAGAAAATTAATTTTACTGATCAAAATGTATTATGAATCTTACATAGTTCTATTGAGGTAAATATATATGAATAAAAATGTCTAATTGTATAGTCAAGGGTTATTAAAGAAACATACAAGTTCATAATGAAATTGAGAGCATTAATGAACATAATTCCAGGTGTAAATGGTGGGAGTTGGCTGGGAGATGAAAATCAAAACTTTGTATAAGTAATTTCTGAATTAGTTAATGAGTTCTTGGGGAAAAGGGGGTAAAGCTGAAATACGGATCCATATAACACCTATAATGACTGTGGCAATCATGTTTTCTCTCAATGGAAAATTTTACAGCAGGATTCAGTATTTTAAATAATCTTAAATTATTTCATGATTAGGATATGGAACAGAATGTTGAAATTTTCATTTTGTTTGGCGAATGAAAACTTAATTGTATTAATCATCCCTGAATATCAAGGTAAAGACTTAATTTTACAAAGTTAAAACATAATTTAAGTGAATTATAATAAATATATTTTTAGGAAGTATGTCATTATTATTTCCTAGAGCTCAACATTAAGAAATACTTAATAATTTATATCCAAAATAAATCCCTGGAGACTTAGTTCTCTTTCCCATCTTTAAAGATGGCAGGTAAAAAACTGAGAAGCCAGACACTAAAGAAAAGAAATTGAAAGCCAAGAAAGCTTCTGTAAATGATACTGGTAAAATGGGTAAGATGAAGGCATAAAGTCCAAGAAGGGGCAGCCCCACTGCAAACAAAATCCTGTCCTGCTTAGTGGATTTAGCAGATACTCCAGATCTGCTATGTAGTCCAGAAAGTCTTTGTACAAGAGAATGTACACAGCTGCTAAACCAAAGGTAGAGAAGAAAAAGAAGGAGAAACTTCTTGCTACAATCACAAAACCAGTTGGTGAGGACAAGAATGGAGATAGCCGGGTGGTTAAGTTTCAAAAAATGCCTAGATATTATCCTACTGAAAATGTGCACTGAAAACTCTTGAGCCACCGCAAGAAACCCTTCAGTCAGAATGTGTAGAAAGTTCGAGCTACCATCACTCCCACCACCTTCTTGATCATCCTCACCCAGCTTCACAGAGGCAAGAGGGTGGTCTTCCTGAAGCAGTTGGCCAGTCAGTGGCTTGCTACTTGTGACTGGGCCTCTTAGCCTTAATCGTGTTCCTCTACAAAGAACACAACAGAAATTTGTCATTGCCACCTCTCCAAGAATTGATATCAGCAAAGTGAAAATCCCTAAACACCTCACTGATGCTTACTTCAAGAAGAAGCTATGGAAACCCAGATACCAGGAGGGCAAGATCTTCAAAACCAAGGAAGAGAGAAACCAGATTTCGGAGCAGTGTAAAGTGGATCAGAAAGTGGTGGACTTACAGATTTTAGCAAAAATCAAAGCTGTTCCTCAGCTCTGGGGCTATCTGTGATTCATTTTTGCTCTGACAAATGGAATTTATCCTCATAAATTAGTGTTCTGAATTTATTACTAAGAACTTAATTAAATAACTCATATATTTAAAAAAATAAATTGCTTGGGGTCAGGAAGATAGCTCAGCAGACTAAAGTACCTGCTTAGGCAAGCTTAGGTAAGCTCAGGACGGCAGTTCGATCCCTGACCCCACATGCCCTGCCAGCCCTGCACCCAGGGTGGACTGAGCTAGCCACAGAGTTGGGCATAGTGGCACACACCTGTAACTTGAGTGCTGGGGCAGCTGAAAACAGGAGATCACTATGACTCTGAGTTGTATAGTGAGACCCTATAAAAACCAATACATTAAAAAATAAATAAATAATTAATTTATAAATTCCTTGCATTTTAATTCAGCATAGCACAGAAAACAAAATTAACATTAGTGCTGAGGTGATAGTTCATATATTTAGTTTCTACCACTAAATCTAAGAAAACAATCAAAGCACCTCTGGAAATAACACACTCTTCTTGCTTCCACTTCTGATATTCTACTGGGATTGCAAAAAATGATTTTGATGGTCTTTGTGAGATTAGCCTCAGCCTTGGACCCCTGTAAAGAATGCCTATGATGATGAGTTTTACTATTGTTTGCATACCAGATGGGAGTTTCTCTTTTTACACTCTCTACACTTGATATATGTCAGCACATTACATTATTTTTCAAATTGTATTTTTAACAAAGGGTTGCCGTTTTATACTTTTAGGCTTAGTCTTTAAAGAGGAAAATAAATTTTAATACAAATGTTATAAAATTGATAAAAATAAAAGACATCATTATGTTATTACTTTTCTTTATTGATAAATGTCATATGGAGACATAGATATTATATAATGAAGTACAATTTTATAACTGATGTCATATGGCATTTGTTAGACTAATCAAATAAGATTTTTCAACTTGTATTTGCCTACTGTTTATTCCATCTGTTTGCTTGATTCGTGCCATATATTTTAACATATGAAAGTCTATTTTTTAAATTTTTAAGTTTTAACATTTATTATTATGCAGACTTTTGCAATTGTAAGCATGAAGGAAGGTCACTGACAATATAAAGATTTGCTTTTCAGTGAATGCTATTTAACAAGTCAATATATTATAACTTGAATATTGGTAACAGTCTTGTGGAGACACAGCTATCTGAATGTACTTCTGGAGAAATGCTCCAATCTTCAAAGTCATACCCATCTGATATGAAAAGGAATTTCACTTTATTTCAAATATGTTTAGGATCACTTAGCATATAAAAATAGATGAGTGAGGGTTATTTTTCAGTATTAATTTTATAACCCTTGAGACATTCTTCATCTGCTCTTAAGCTTTTCTTTGGTTAAGTCCTATCTGAGGACACTGGGAAAAACAGAATACTTTTGTTTTTACTCAGTAAAATATGCTCTGTATTTCAGATTAAGGGCTTTCTTCTACTTGGAAGAAGTCCACCAATCCTATCTTTTTAAATTTTATTTATTTATTTATTTGAGAGAGAGAGAGAGAGAGAGAGAGAGAGAGAGAGAGAGAGAGAGAGAGAGAGAGAGAGAGAGAGAGAGAGAGGCCAGCTCAGCCCACCAGGGGGCGGGCTGGCTGGCATGTGGTGCTGGGGGATTGAACCGCGGTCCCTGATGTTTTTTGCTAAGCTTGTCTAAGTAGGTGCTTTAGACCACTGAGCCATCTCTCCAGCCCCAATCCTATCTTTTACATGTATGCTCTTCTGCATATTTACTATTCATGTGTTGTGTTTTCGTATTTGTTCATTTTAAATGACTATTCCCTCACATCAATGTAATACTTTCTAGTATCATGGTTTATGTTCTGATTTAGATAAACATTTAATTCAAAAGTAAATATACTTAAGCAATTGATAATGCACTGATACTCAGTAATGTCTGGTTGTTTTCTTCTCCAAGCCTACTGATATCAACATCACATTTTTTGAACTTTTTTTTATGATTACACTTGTTGAAAGTGGGTACATTAATAGAGCTTTTCTTACAATATAATAGGCCTTCTAGGCTAATTCTGAGTTTAAACTCTTTTTTTTTTTCTAATTATAGTGTCCTCAAATGTACCTATGTTGTTAAATAGCTATTTTCCAGTACACTTTTAGAAGAGTATTAGTAAGGTTCAATTTGATGTAATAAATTATTTATTGGAATATGTACTAACAAAACTTAGAAAATTGCAAATTTAAGTTAAATGTTCTAAGTTGATTCAACACTAGATTAATTGCACTTTACACACAGAAAATTATCTTATCTATCAACTCCTATCTATCATTTATCTGTCTATATCTCTCTATTTTTATATCCACCTACCTTTCTATATTTTAAATTTTATAACTGTGGACTTGGAATGAAATAGTATTTACTGAATATTTGCATATGACATGTGAGCTAATGTGTTTTCTTCTCACATTTTAAGGATGGTATCTGATATCTCTTGCAATTTTTTTTTTGTGAAATGTATACCAGGTGTTACATAATAAGAATTTATTTTGTCTTGTACTTTTGAGTTAAAATGTTATAGATTTAAGGGAAAGGATTGATATATCAGACTTTTCATGTCATATATATACATATATATTTATACATATATTTATATGTATAATTTCCACATACTTTGTCAACAATCACTAGGTTAGGAAATTAAAATTTGGGTATTTATAGAGTTTTGGAGTCTGATTTAAGTAGAATATTTCAATTTAGGAGTTAGTTTGCATTAGGATCACAATATAATGTTTAATAATTATAGAAGCAGAATATCATGAAATTTCTTAAAATCTTTAATGGCTTCTGAAAATATTGAAAGCAAAACATTATTTGATAACATCTTTTCTCAGCATTGTACAATTCAGTACCAATTTTGAGAGGGGAGGAAAAATTTCTGGAATGAACACTGAAATTATTCACCATTTATTCTATCCTTGGAAAAATACCCTAGTACAGATGAGGTCATGGTGATAGATACACTAGAAGACCAAAGTTATATTAATATGTACTAGCATCATTGCTTTTTAGGTGAATTTGGTTTTTAATTTCTTGCTTTGTGGTCATCCTGAGCTAAAAGATCATTAATATGTATGGCTCTGTGTTACTCAGTTGTTACTGAATTGGGTTCACACTCCTTTTAGCCACTTGGTGTGATTGTTTGAATAATCATATACAGTACATTTAAATTTTTTTCGCATACACACATGCATGCAATATATTACTTATTTTTATTTGCATTATACAATGACACAGCCAAGACATACTTCACATTTTGCTAGACAGAAGTGAAGATTATGAAAATTTAATAGAAAAGACCTAAGAGAAAGATTATCTGAATTTGTAATGTACTCCAGGTGTTAAGAAAGTCCAGAGAAATTAGAAGACCAGATTCTACCTGCCTTCTAAAGATTTAAGAGAACTAGACATGGAAACATATATTACGGTTGTTTCTATCCATTTGATTTTCAGAAGTACTTCATTCCAGTGACTATCCCACTGAAACTTGCTGGGCTATAAGCAAAACCTTTTTCTTTCAAACATCAGCCTTATTGGCTGGGGACATAGCCCAGCAGTCTCAGGGCCTGCCTGGCATACACAAGGACCTGAGTTTAATCCCAGATACCACACACCATGCCAGCACCTGAACTCTGGGCTTGCCATACAGGCCACAGAAACTGGGCCTGGTGACACATGCCTGTAATCCCAGTGCTGGTCAGGCTGAGACAAGAGGATCACTATGAGTCCTAGCTACATATTGAGACCCTGTACCAAATAAAAAGAAAGAAAAAGAGAGATAGAAAGAAAGAAAAAAAGAAAGAAAGAAAGAAAGGATGAAAGAAAAGAAAGAGAAAGAAATAAAGAAAGAAAGAAAGAAAGAAAGAAAGAAAGAAAGAAAGAAGATTTAAAAATTTCAGAAAGAAATCAATATTAAAAAAAAAAACTGTAAGGTCACTGCATTATGAAGTACTGCTTGTTCTACTTAGCAGGTCTTCTAGCATTCTGACCATGCAGTGCTTTTAGTGTTCTGACCATGTTGATCTTTTTCAAGGGGTACAATACAGTGGGATTCATTCATTTTATTTGTACAGACCTTAAATGGTAAAGAAAATCAAATTTTACCCTTTAATGTGTACATATTAATTCTGAAATAATTTTCCTATTTCCCAGGTGAAATTACCTATTAATTTATTTCTAACAGGCATACAAAGTGGTACTACAACGTCAAAGTAGGTGATGTCTGGCAATTTCTTTGAGGAGAAAGTCCACTGAGCAAGTGTTCTTTCAGTTAACACTGGTGGTCAGTTAGCTTTTGTGTCACAAATCCATTATCAGGTATCTGAAGTTATAAATGATCTATAATCAAAATAACCTATGTGACATTGTTGAATAGTTCTGTGGTGTTATGCTGCTAGTTATTTAGAATGTTTCCATGAATCTGAAGCAAAACTCAATCTACGTCTTCCATGTAGGATCTTAGAAAGTGAGACAGGCTCCACACAGGCACCATCTGTTTGCCCTGTTCCAAGTGCTAATTCTTCCATGCAGTTATAAATGCTGATGCTAACATAAAAATTCCAGGTTGTATCTGCATAAAGAAATAATCTAATTAATACAATTTGTGCTAGAACTTGAGATTGTTCAATGGCTGACCATATGTGGTTTAATCCATATGTAAAGTCCTGCATGTGTTGAATCTAGCTAACTGGCAAATAGATGCGTTCATTTTTGAAGAATTATAATTATTAATAGAGTCTGCCAATGATTCAATAAATATACTTATCAATATAACAATCATTTTTTATTAATTTGGTAGTACTCAAATCATGGATTGCATGCAAATAATATATAAACAGACAAAAATTAAAATAGAGAATTATTTTATAATGAACAGTAATAAAGACAGTCATTAAATCAAAATAAGGAAAGAATATAGATAAGGATACACAAAACCTCTTCTGGAGGGTTAACAACCTAAGTTTGCAGACCAAAATTGGAGAAAAAGGAGGGCTGCAAGGTAAGCAAAAATTTTGGCCCTAGCCTTCCAAGGTCAATTAAAACTCAGGACATGAGAACTGTACTGTAACATCATGTAACAGTAGTGTCCCAAATTTTCTGATCAAGGAGATTATGGTGCCAAAGAGGAAAGTGATTGATGATATAGAGTGTGCCTAAAGAGGGTCACATAAGAGAAAACATTCTCTCAGGCTTTCACAGAGAGTACATTGGCCAAACAATGGTTGTGACTCATCCACATGTTTGACACTGATAAAGGTTCTACAATCTGAGGTATAGGATCTCAGGAAAAATCCTGAGGGGATTTCACTGACCTAATCAGATACAAAAGCTACAACTGTTGTTGCATAGGTCTTCCTTTATCTTGGTCTTAACCATCCAGTAGAAAAGTATAATAACGAAGTATAAGAAGTAAAGCCATGGTGTGATGTTGAGCTGTAGGGGACTCACGTCAACAATTTCTGACACTGCCAGTCAAGAGGAAGACCCAATACTATTATGGACTACTGGACTCGTTTAGAATATTTTGCTGAGTTAACACACCTATAATATTCAAATGACGAAAATAAACAAAAAAGGGGATACAGATGAATGTCCATTTTGTATCTGTGTACTTAAAAGGGTTAGGATGGATATATAGTTACATTCTCTTAATGAATAGATGGATTTGTTCTAATAGTGTTTGTAAACAGGATATCATGTCCGCATCTTGTACAGCAATTAACCACTAGGAAGAAAGTATTCAATGTGTTAATTATTGAAACTGTCCTACCAATTTTATTTGAAACTGTCTCATTGCTATTTGTCTCTCAATAAAATTATGGAAAAAATAAATTTATTATAAAATGTGACAACCTGCCATTTGGTGTAACTTCATATGAAGCTCTCCACACCTCATGTAGTTTTTGACTTAGTCTACAGGTCTTAGACAGAAATATGTCAACTTACAAACATTCTGTTTCTGAAACTTTTATAATGAGCATCAGTTTTATAACTCCAGAAAAGATTATCTGCCAGTGAAGGAAAGATGTTTCATGTTTCTTTTAGAAGATGTAAATCTCATCAAAGTTTACTGTTGTGCTTATGTTTTGTAGAACATAATAGGTTCTTTCCACCGGGGTCTATTTCTAATACTTCATCCAGAATAGCATATCTTCATGTTTTAAGATATGCAAAGACTTGATCTCATTGTCATTAAGTGATCATTTAGTAATTGAAAGTTGGAGACTCTCAGAATTTCACTATTCAATTTTAGAATTGCTAGATTTCTAGCTTTCTCAAAACTTAAAGCTCTACACTCACAGTATTTCCATAAAATAAATACCTTTGTCATTAGATGGCACCAAAGGAATAGTTTGAGATTCCTTGGTACAAGTAATTTTTGACACTGCTTTCATTAGTAGACATTTGCAGCACATAATGATTACATTTATTATGGGGAGTTGCTGCATATTCATAAACACATCTGACTTGTTTGCTTTTATCCCTGTCTTTACTTTTTTTCTACCTCCATCTTCTGGTTCTCTTCCGTTTTGCAAACTCTGACAATAAAAGACTTCAGTTCATCTGAAGAATCAGAGAATGGTGGCACTGACAAATACAAAAATGAGTTTCATGATAGGTAAATGGAATCTACATGGAATGTAACCAAGGAAAGATCTCTCTCATTTTTACATTATTGCTAAAAATCATTCTAATTCCTAATGAAACATACAGGATGATCACCTTCAGAAATGATTCAGACTTTTCAGACAGTTACAAAAAGTTTGGGAAATTTTTACTGACAATGTTTACTGAATACAGCCTACAACTTTTCATGTTCTTCTGGAGTATTTTCATGCCCTCATATAGGTATGTCAGTGTTCCTAATAAGTTGTTTAGAGTTATCCTCACGTGGGCTGCAACATATTTTGCTCAATCCATTTGTCTGATGCTGGAACCAGTTGCTGGCTTATCATAATAGGGCATTAAAGCTGTTCACAGACATATTTCCATTGATATCATAGAGGTAGGGATGTTAGTGAAGGCCATTTATTTAATAAAATCAGCAACCTGATCATTTCTTCTAGTACTGATTTATTTCCCTGTAACTACCTCTTTAGCATTAGAGTATGAACATCCCAGAAAAAAACAGTCTACTGTGAGAGGAGGCCAACAAGTTTTTTCAAAGAACACTGTTTGATATTAAAGCATTCTATGGGTATAGTTCATTTCAAAAGTTTACCCAGTACATTAACACTGTACATCAAGTCTCTTTTTTTCAGCTAACTGACAAGCTCTGAAAGAATGATTATTTTTTACCTTTTGGACATATTTTTGCAACTAGCAAAGACACATAATATAAGGATCTAAATGAGTTATGTCAGACAATATACTAACTGATTTTTGTCCCTTTTATAAAATATGTTCAATTAAATTATAGGTATGCACATTCTGAGGGATTTTCTAATAAATGTACCTGTATCATTGTCCATGAACAAGACTAGAAAATCACAAGTTTCTGCAATTGCAATAGAAGAAAAGTAGCAAAAATTTAATCATTAATATGATGAATGGAAATGTTGGGTAAGAAATTAATAGAATTTTATAGCAAGTGTGCAAAGTTGCTGAGAATTCTGCTTTTATAATCTATAAAGGTAAACTTGAAGGTACAAATCAGCTTAAAGAAGATACTAAAAAAAATGGCAAAATTCATGTTTTGGTTCATCTATCCTGTTCTCTCTCTTTTTTTGTATTTTTTTAGGGAAGGGTCTACAGGGTGTTCAGGGTCTCACTACTAGATTGGATTCAAAGTGATCCACCTGTTTACTCTATCCTGTTCTTAAAGTGGGTAGGTAGTTGTCCCAGGATCCAGAATGAGACTCTAAGGTCATTCGCAAAAATATCTCTCAAGAAAACCAAAGGTTTCTCCAAAACTCTCTTGTGTATTTAGAGGCAGAATTTTCTAGTTTAACTAGATAAACATACATCAGCTGTTTTGAGGAGCTAATGCCACCTCTCTGTCTCCTTCTCCATCTCCCCCTTCTCTCCTTACTTCTATCTCTGTGTCTCTATCTCACTTATTCTCTTGCTCTGTCTCTCTCTGCATCTCTTCCTCTCTCTTCTCTCTTTGTCTCTGTCTGTGTCTGTGTCTGTCTGTTTTTATGTTTGTCTGTCTGTCTCTCTTTTTCTTGCTCATAGTTTTCTGTACCTATCTCTAGTACAAGCACAAAACTTAACTGTATCTATGTTATTATCATGGGAAAATTCTGGGTGGTTTATTGTGTGTTCTGAGGATCTCTCCTTTGGAATAAATCATGCCCTGAAAATGAACTTAAGAAAATGCATAAATTCTCTTTGGAAACCTTGGAGATTATAAACTAAAATATTGATCTAATATACAAAATGAGTTGTAGAGCTGTCATTATTTCTGAAACATTACAAATCATCACAGACATATTGAGTAAGGATAAAATCACAGAGAAATACAATTGTGAGGGCTTGTGAAAGAACTCTTTATTTGATTCCTGACACATACGGGTTTTTTTCCTTGATTTTTGATGTTTGTGCCATATTTTCTCCCCCCAAAGAAACCAGATATTGACAATGCTTACTTAATTCTAAAAGAATAATAATAAAAATACAAAGATCTACAATTAAAACTATTCATCCGATCCAGGAGATATGGAAGTAAAACAAATTCTGGCTTTGTATTACCTACAGTATAGCAAAATGATTATGAAGTATGATCAAAGCACAACAAATATTGAATTTTTAAAATTATTATGATAATGCATAGTCAATTTTCTCCAAATAATCCTCCTTGTTTCTTACACCATCTCAGTTCTACTAGTAAAATTCTAGAAATAAATGACACATACACATTTAATTTTTTCATTATTGTAGATTAAAATAAGTCTTCTCTGAATACTACAGGGGAAAAACATGAAATTAAAGGAAACTCTGAAGTCATCAAAAACTCTAAATGAAATTTCATTTGGCTACTCAACTGTAATGATATTTGTCTTCTGAAGGAGATGAATGCCATTTTTTCTCAAAATATAAAATTGATTGTCCAATATAAAAGAACAGCTGCTTGATTTCAAATGAAATACTATTCTGGACTGTGTTGGGGAGTGCAAGACTCTACAACTAATTCACCATTTCTATCTTAGCCTAAATAAACAAGTCAGTTAATTGAAAACCATTTCTAAAATTTAAAGAAAACAAAATGCATTTATTCAAGTATTATTTATTTAACAAATAATTGTTATATTGAACCATATTATAGAAGATGCAACTGCATGGAAAAATGCTATATTTGCACAAAATAATTCTACTGTGTATTTCTTGACATTGCAATATT
This sequence comes from Octodon degus, assembly GCF_000260255.1. Taxonomy (NCBI): domain Eukaryota; kingdom Metazoa; phylum Chordata; class Mammalia; order Rodentia; family Octodontidae; genus Octodon; species Octodon degus. The sequence continues at coordinate 623,608 of NW_004524903.1, forward strand.
TTATTCATAATAATTTATATATTTAGTTTGTCATAATCATAGATATTTACCTACTTTTATCATGTCATTTTTGTTGTTTGGATTAAGTTTTTGCTACTGGCCTGTGTATTTAACATAATTTAAATTTTATTTTACCTATTTTCCAAGAGTTAATCTATATTAAGTTAAATATTCACTATGCACATTATGTAATTACAAGATAACTTTTTAATATTTTATTTTTAATTTTAACTAATATTTAACTATTGAAGTTTCTACTTTTATTTCTCTTCTCATATTTCAATTTGAATTTTGTCATTTTGAAAATACAATGTTGCAAGTTATACAAGAATGTTCTTCTTGAAAATTCTTAATAATGTTAGTGAGAAATTGTAATTAAATTTCAATATCATAAATAAATGTATACAAAGGGAATTTCTGTAATGTGGGTATTAGTTTACAATTATCCATACATTTATGATATTTTTGGTTAATTTTACTGAGAAAAAAAATTGCAATGAGACATTTTCAAAACAGGTTGGTAGGGGAGTTAAAACAATTAATACATTGTATAGTGTTATCTTTGTAGTAGTCATTCACAGCTCAAGCTGCCGACAGGATATCCTGTCCAAATATTATTAGTACAAATCTTTCTTCTTATTGAATTAAGAGAAAGTGGCTATTTATCTATCCTAACAATTTTGTATATACAGATACAAAATTTTTCATTTATATCTCCGTTTTATGTTTGGTTTTGTCAGAGAAGGGTATTCCATTGCCATCCAAATATTGTAGGTGCATGAATTCAGCAAAATATCCCAATATAGTCCAGTAGTCTGCAATAGTAGTGTGTTATCCACATATTTACGAATCTATTCAGTTTTGAACACACACAACTGGGCACATACATATACACATACATGCATGTACGATTTAATTAGAAATGCTTTCAGCAGCTATCAATTTATTGTTGCTAAACTACAATATTGGAAGTATAGATACTCAAAATCTGTCATAGTTACCTTTAAAAGTGAACTCGAATTACTTCTTAGTTCTCATCAGATGCTAATTCCTTTGAATTTTGAATGCATTTACTTTTCATTTATACAGGGGCTCACAGTTGCGAGTTTGCCATGGATCTTGGAGGAGACTTGGGACTTGGACTTTTCAGCAATGCTGAAACTGTTCAGACTTTGACAACTCTTAAATCCAATATTTTAATGAATAACATATAGTATTAAATAAATCTGATAGTGTGTACTCAACTGTCACCACTTTTGCTTGCTGTCAATAGAATTAAGAGAATTTTCTCTCTTTAGCTAAGGATAACTACATATGTTACTGCTAGTCAGCAAATGTATGTGAATATGTTTATATTAAATGTAATTACTAACATGAATCTACAGTATAAAATCATAAAGAGATGGAGGGAATGTTCAGTAAATAATAAGGATTAATTAATAACTTGAACAATAACATTTTAAAAATGTTCTCGCACTATCTGATCAATGTATGGAAAAATACATGAAAGCTTTGCTAAAAAACACAGTCACTTTAATTTTATCATTATCATAAAGTAGAATATCACCTATGATATTTGCTGCCAGTATTGTACATAGCTTTCATTGTGACAGATAGTATGTTGCACAACATTATAAGATATACTTATAATCATTCTAATTTCCCTATTTTGTATGAAGCATGGAATTTTAGGCAATAAAATATTCTTCTGAATCTATACATGGATAAGTAACATAAGTAAGGCATATTTAATGATGCAAAGGTGTAAAATAATATTTTGCAACTGTGAGGGGATGGTTTACATTGTAATACATAAACAAATATGTTTAAGTCATGAGACATAAAGAACCAAGAAACATAAAATCTACCTTCATATATTTCATATAACCTTGTTTTTTATGTTTTGCTGTTCAGTTCTTCAAGAAAATATATACCTTTCAGCATATTTTCCTTAACTTTATTGCTCAGCTAATTTGTGAAATACGCACATTTTTTAAACTAACAGCTTTATTGCTCATGAGATTACTAAAGATAAGAAATTTGAAGATATTTCTGTCAATATAGCTAAAAATCTCATAAATTTTAGTGCTGGAAGCTAAGGCCAGGTCATTTGAGAATGTATTTAAGCTGAGCTTGAGGGTTTCAAGTCCTGGTGGTTCTCTTGTCCATGCTGTGAGCCTTTTCACAGTAAGTGCCAGCACAGGGGATCTACACATGGACACGAAGAAGGAGCCTTACGTCATTGCTTTCCTATTTATTATAATAAGCAGGGTTGGGAACTGTACTACTTTATACTAAATAAACTAGCCTTTCCCTATTACAGTTACTAGAGTTACCAAAATATGTCTGATAGAGAGGGGAAAATGGGTTAAAGAAAAATAAAAAATTACTAGAATCCATCTCAATTGCAGCTTTTAAAGGCAGTAATACATTTTATCAGGATCACAATATGTTATATCATAAAAGTACTATTTTTCTGATTTAGGAAAACAAACCAAAGTCTTTAGTCACTTGAGACTAGTGATTTAAAATTTTAAATATAAATTATATTCCCTTTTAAAGTCTAATACTAACTTTAAAATCTTCAAGAATTTATTAGTGTACCCTGTGTTCTATTTTACTAATATTTATACAATGAGAATAATAATCCCAAGAAATACCTTTGGTTGATTCATTACATGAGTTGTTGCCAGTATAATATTCAGTGTCTTACATATAGTTTTCATTCAATAAATATTATTATGGCTCTACCTTTGAATTTGAAGGAATTCATAATATTATATATAACATCTGTCAGCAAAATTACTGCTATAATACTGTAAGTTCATCACATCTGTCAGCAAAATAGCTGCTATATTACTATAAGTTCAGTGTCATCATGAACAATATATTATTAAAATAAAATGAAAATGTTAGGTGATATTTTAATTTATTAACATATTCTTCTAGAGCAAATAATAAGAGGCTTTTGAGAAACAAGGTACAGTTCAATGTACAATGATTTATGTAACGAATATTGTTCACCTAAGATATTTTATATAAATCATTTAATTTCATGATTGCTAAACTTTTCCTTTAATAAAAGTTTCTAAACATATATGCATCATTTTGCTGTGCAAGGATATGGGTATAAGATAGAAAACTCGAGTAGATGTAGGTGTTATAGTGATAAAGATATTGACATGTATGCTTCCAAAGACAATGAATTATATACATTACACCATTGTATACTGTGGTTCATCCCAAAGCAAACAATGAATAATAAACTTTTATTTCTCAAGAATTGATTATTCATTCATCAGTATGGACATGACCAAAATTTTTTGAATATTAGCAACAAATTTAAAGCAAAACAATAATTGATTTTACTCTTATTAAACTTTCTAAAATGTCTTCAATAAGCTGAATATTAATATTGTATTCCTGGGGTGCCCTGCCAATAGCCTTCCATAGCCCTTCAATATATGTTTGTGAAAACAAATATTCTTATCAAAAAGCAGTGTAATTCTCTGCTCATGACTATTTCTGTAAGGTGCATTAAGACATCTGCCGCTATTTATTTTTGGAACACATGTTGGAAATTTTATTTAAGTTTAATAAATGAGGAATAACACTTTTTATTTCTTTTTCGTCCATCTATTTTCAGCAATGGAACATATAAAAGTGAGAATTATGTTAGCATAAAACTGAGAACACTTGTATCTTTTGGCATTTTTCATTTATAAAAAGATGATAAAATAGACATACTATCTCTCTAAAATACACATCTCTTCATAATTTAAATTCATAAATGAGTATAACCTAAGTTCTGCTATCTTTGGTTGATGGAAAATAGACATAACAATAAAAGATATTAAAATAGGAAACAATGAGAAATTGAAGATGTCTATAAATACCACCTACAGACTGGGGAGAAACTATATTAAAAAGATTCTAAATAAAATCACATTTCTATCATCTCATGCATCCCAAATTGCCATCCAGATTTAGGATTCAAAAATGTCCCTCTCAAGTTGAAAGTGAAGGTGGCAATAGCCACCTTTTAGCGCCAAACTTTACCTGGGGATTGATTCAAGTCTTATAAACATTATCTCCCTGAAAATAATACAGTTCCTCAAACTATATACTATACTGTAGGTGCTTATGCATTAGGAAAGAATTTAATGAACCACCAAAATACATAAATGATAGCTTCATAGTCCAATAATAGACAGTTATTTATACATTTTATAATTAGAAAAACTAATTTGAGTTAGAAATTATGGCAATTTTGCAGAGCATTAGAATAAAATAGAAATTCTATCTTTACAAAAGTGACATTCATTCACTAATTCCTTGCATACATTTGAAATGATGAAGCACCTCACACTAGCTGCATGTATAGAAATGGGTTGTGAGTGCCTGTGCAAGCTCAGTGCTGCCCGGTTATTTAGTGCATAGTTTCCAAGGCTCAAAATCATGCTAGCACATATTTAAGTGAAACTCAATATATTTTCATAATGCAAAGTTTACCAAAGAAAGAAAGAATTATTCCATAATAAAAATTATATAACTGGGCTGGGGAGATGGCTCAGTAGAATAAGTGCTTCCCTGGTAAGCGCATGGGCCTGAGTTCAATTCCTGGTTCCAGGAAAAA
>NW_004524903.1:628343-629834 GCF_000260255.1 Octodon degus
TATATAGTGCAGAAGAGGTATTATAAAATTCCTTAAAGAGAAAATAAAATGGTCCTAACAATAATATCACAGAGACCACAGCTATTATGTTAAATAATTTACAATAAAAATGGATTGCTACATTTTAAAGAGATATATTGAAATATGTTAGATCTTGAAATAAGTGACTATTTGCAATAAATATTGTTTTTGGAGGGTTTTTTTTTTTTGTTTTGTTTTGTTTACTTTCTTTTTTTTTTTTTTTGTACCAGGAATCAAACTCAGGATGTCTCACTTGCCAGGCAGGTTCTGTGCCGCTGAGCTAAATCTCCAGTCAAATATGGATTGTTTCAGTGGATTTTTCTGATCAGATTCCAACTCTGAAAAGAAAGTAAGTAGCTAAGAATGAATCAGCTATTGTTCATACTTTCTTCTGAAACTCAAAAATGCTGTACATTTTCCCTAAATTACTTCCTTAAGCCATTTCATTTCAAATTTATAAAATTTATGTATTATATATTTTCATAAATCTTTTGCACATTATTTTGTTGCCTCTCATTTTTATTTAGCATTAAATAATGGATATTTATAATAATTTCTTTTAAATGTGTACACATAACATTGCTAAATTTTTAATGACAAGTATTGTTTGAGATATTTTGCATCACAAACACAGAAACACAAGAAGTTCTTAACTAGTAACAAAATTTCCATATGAAAAAATACACAAAATTTGCACCATTCATTTATAAGAGAAACCCAAAACATAAGTAAATGAAAGAGCAAAGTGAAGCAGATAACAGGAAGCAAGTAGAGAGATCTTTGCAAGACAAAAAGTACAAAGAGGTGAGGAAGGTGAGGGAGGCAAGAAGGAGGAGCAAAGGAGTGAGGATGCATTATACGCATGTGGGAACTCCTGCACTGAAGGAAATCATTATGCACCACAGACATACACTAGTTAAGGACGAAGAGTTAAGAGGTTTTTTTCCTTTGTAATTTTTTTTTGTGTGTGTGTGGAACCAGGGATTGAACTCAGGCCCTTGCACTTGCCAGGGAAGCACTTATTCCACTGAGCCATCTCCCTGGCCAAGAGGTTTTTTTCGAACTCTTAATCTTTTATATTTGTTTAGTATTGGTAATTTCATGTGTACATTTTACTCACCTTAAGTAATTTTTAAAGTAGCCCTTACCTGACAACACAATTCACAGACATAGTGAACTATGACACTCATGGGCTATTTAATATTTTATATATGAACATAATGTTAGTACCTCAGGATTAAATAATACAAGTACAATACCAATGTTACATTCTTCATAATACCACTAGTGATCAATACTTGTTTGCCATTTTATAAAATACCTGTCTTTCTTTCACAGAATATGCCAATGGATATCTATCGTTCTGTATTGGAAAAGGGAAAATTTTTATAGCTCATAAAGTGATATTATTTCACTCTAACCAGAAGAATATCTTCTAATTTTTGATAAAGTATTTTAAATAAAATACAT
>NW_004524903.1:630244-631298 GCF_000260255.1 Octodon degus
GGTGCTGGGGGATTGAACCGCGGTCCCTGATGCTTTTGCTAAGCTTGTTCTAAGTAGGTGCTTTAGACCACTGAGCCATCTCTCCAGCCCGAATTGTTTTATTCTTGAAAATTACCCAGTAAAATAGAAGGTTAAGGCTTTGACAATTTGGAAGGAAAGAGGAAATCTAAGTATTAAGAGCTGTGGTCCCACTTGTACCACATGGACACCCAATAAGTACTCTCTTGCCACGGGATAGCACAAATTATTTCACCCCAAATATCACCAAGCAAATATCACCCATGCTGGTGCTTTTGCTCTGCACGCACCTCGCAAATGATACAGCTACCATAAGTTCCATTGTTGAATTGATTTCTTCTTTGTCTCCACTTATCTTAATCATTCAGGGCTGAGGAGATAATTTAGGGATTCAAATGCCAACCTGGCAAGTACAAGGACCACAGTTCAAACCCCAGTACCACACGCAGTGCCAGCCATGGAACTGGGGCACACTGTGCCAGCCCAGAACCAAGCATAGTGACATACGCCTGTAATCCTAGTGCTGGGGAAGGTGAGACAGGAGGACAGTTATGAGTCCAAACTGTGTAATGAGACCCTGTATCAAATAAATAAATAAGCAAACCTTCTGTTACATCTAAAGCTCCAGTCAAACATAACTGAATGCTAAAATTTTTTATAGTGGTAGGTGGTTGTCACACATAAGCCATTCTTTTGCTTTCACAAAATAAACAAACAAGAAATATCCTCTACACTTCATATTACAGGATAACCCAACCAATCCACTATTATTTCTAGGATGTAATTCCAACTATAAAAGGAAAAAAAGAAAAATAATGATAAAATATAGAATACTGTTAATTTCTTGCATGATCAACCACTTAAGTGTTCACCTAGAGCTGAATAAGTGTACTACTCAGTCTTAGAAAAGACAAATATTCACTGTATACATTGTACCTTTTGAATCTTATTTATTATTCAGCTGCTGCTTTTCTTCTTCTTCTTCTTCTTCTTCTTCTTCTTCTTCTTCTTCTTCTTCTTCTTCTTCTTCTTCTTC
>NW_004524903.1:631978-634808 GCF_000260255.1 Octodon degus
CAGTAAAATAAAAGATATTCAGCCATGGTTGTTGTATTGAACATTGCTGTCCTCAGTGTAGGTGCTCAGATTACAGATATTAGCATTAGAGTAAAAATTTTAAACATTAACTGCAATTATCAAAACATAGATAGAAATTAAGAGGACAATCACATTTTACTGATTTCCCAGTTGATGGAAATTGGGATGTTTCCAAAACTTAGCTCTCCCTATTATGCTACTATAATGGAGATATACCACTATAAAATGGCTGCACACATATGGCCGTGGCGTGATGTTTGTAATTCTCCTGGCACAATACTCGGAGGGGGATAGCTTGGTTGAATGGGACATCTAATCACAGTTTATTTATTTACTTTTTTTTTTTTTTTGAGGAATCCCAACAGCAATTTCCGCAGCGTACCTCAGCACCAGTTCACACTCCCACCGATGGTGAAGGGTTCCTTTTCTTCCATAGCCCAGCACCCCCCCACCCCGGTTTTTTATTGGTTGACTTCTTGATGACAGACATTCTTTCTGGGATGACATAGAATCTCGCTGTTGTTTTAATTGGCCTCTCTTGAATGACCAGTGATCTTGACATTTCTTCGTGTATTCATTTGCCATTGTATTTCTTCATCTGAGAAGTATGTGTGTATTCATGTTAATACACATTTTTTGGATAAGAGAAAAGAAGGAAGGGAAAAATATATGTATACATATATATGATAGATGATGTAATTTTACTACAAATTTCTATTAGTTTGTTAAAAGGAAAAGTTAGTGCTTATACAGTTTGATCAATTTTCCAGCTGTCTCTAGTTACCTGAACAATTACTTCAGAAAGATTAATATGCAATATAATAGCCATGTTAATTTCCTATCACTTGCTTTGAAATTCTCTCTTTCAAATAAATGCTAATTTATTTAAAATTATTTTTAATTTTAAAATTTTAAATTATTTTCTCTCTCTTTTAAATAAATGCTAATTCTAAAATTTAAAAAATAGAAATTCTGGTAATTGTGACAACATAAACAGAACTAGTGACACTATACTAAGTGAAAAGTGGAAAAATAAATGACATCTATACAGAACATATAAAGAATAGGAAAAAAAAAAAAAAGAAACAGACCCCACAAATTTAAACTTCCAATTCAGAAATGGGCATCTGAAATGACTACATACTTCTCAGATGAAGGAATACAAATGGCAAATAAATATTTAAAATAAATCATTACAGAGATGGAACAAAAATAGTACTGCACCTCACCTCAGAAAGAATGGCGATCACGAAGAAATCAACCAATAACACATGTGGGCAGGCTGTCTTTAGGAAATGAAGAGCCCTTCTCTCATTGGTGACAGTGTGCCCTGCTGCAAACACCGTGAGGATCAGTGTGGACGTTTTTCAGGAAACTAGGATGGGCAGTCTCATTTTACCCAGCTATTCTCCTTCTTGGTATCTTCTCCAGAGAATTATAAATATTGTACATATTCTAGCAATATATACCAGTGCAGTTTGTAATAGTTAGATCTTGGAAACAAATGTGCATCAACTGAGGAATAGATACGCAAGATTGTTTTGATTTGCCTAAACATATGAAAGATAAATCAAACAGAAAAATCAAGAATAGAACGGTCATTCTCAAAGATTTGATGGTATGTATAGCCAATGAGGAATGAATGATAACATTCTGAAAGATTCAGGAGAAAGAAAGAAGGAGTTAGTATTTTTTTAATATTTTTTAATATCTATTGTATAAAATAGTGAATATGGTGTATGGTACATAACCATGTCTGATATATTTAAAATTGGTGAAACAATAATTTGAAATATCTCACTATAAAATAAGTATTTAATTAGTTTGTTTATTTGTTCTATCTTGTATTCATTAATGTTAACTTTTTACCTGATGGTTATGCAATTATAATATTTCAATTAAAATGTAGATTGATACAAAAGACAGAAAGAATTTCAATGACCTTTTTGTAATGTTCTTTCTCCATAAACAGCTAAGATTATTCCTCTGTACAAAGGGAAAAAAGAAAGAAGAGAGAAAAAACCTGAACGATACATAAATATGTATCTTGCAGGATTCAGATCTATGTTCTGTATTTCAAGATGGTAGCTTATAGACAAAAATGTTAAGAGAACAGAAATAAATCAATTATTTTAAATACTGAAATGTATTTTTGATTTTCTTCAATTGTAATCTACTGAACTCCAATAGTATTTGCATTAGCTTTAGCATTGTCCTCTACACAGAAGTACATACAAGATATAACAGAAAGACTTAAAGTCTGTTTCTTTTCCTTCTTCACTATTTTACATTAGAAACAAATTTTTGGTTTTATGTAGTCAAGAACAATGATCCCAGTCAAGAACTATAATCTATATCTATTTGTGATAACTCAAATGTAGGTGGAAATTAAGTCTTAATGGGAATCTCAATTTACATTTCAATGAAATCAATGTGTGATTCTTCATTGTGCATAATATCTTTAAAAATGAAGAACTGAAAGTTTTATGGGAAAAGAAGCCTTGTACATATGGGACACAGTAAATATAATATCAAGGAGTTCTGTTCCAATTTATATCTCCTTATGTATGCATGCATACTAGTTTTGTTAATGAACTCACCATCTATGGATAAATAGTGGGTATGCACAATTTAATGAGCAGCATAATCCAGTTTTTGGAAGTAATTTTGTCATGAAGACATAGATGTATCTTTAGTAAATCACTCCTCATTTTGTGGGGCTATTTTATGAATAATGATAATGAAGTCTTCATTAATGGATTATTTGTGGAGTACCAACATGGCAAATAACAGTATTGTTGGAATAAAT
>NW_004524903.1:634998-646134 GCF_000260255.1 Octodon degus
TACCCCCTTGTCCTTAATGAACATGGGTATCTTGGACTTGTTAGACTCCTTCATAGAAAGTTTGTAGATTTTTCTTATTCTTTGTTGGAATTCATTTCTTTCTTTCTGGTTTTTTTTGTTTTTGTTTTTGTGGAACCGGGGATTGAACTCAGGCCCTTGAGCTTGACAGGCAAGTGCTTATTCTACTGATCCATCTCTCTGCCCCCCTTTATTTTTTATAATTTTTAAAGAATACAAAAATATCATTAAAAAAGCATGAGACAATTTCTTGCTTCTAGAACACTAGAACAGTTAAGGAAATCAGTAATACTGAAGCAGACAAAATCTAGAAAACATTAAGGTGTGAAAAGCTCGAAGCATGAAGAAAAATAGACATAATTTAAAACATGTGGAGAGAGAGAGAGAGAGAGAGAGAGAGAGAGAGAGAGAGAGAGAGAGAGAGAGAACAATAGGAAAAGGAGGGAGGCCAGAAGAAAGAGAAGGGAGGAAGGGAAGTGTCTCAGGTACTCTTCTCTGTTTTGGAGACAAAATATCCAGCAACCAAAATTAAAGAGGAAAGGTTTATTTAGCTCACAGTTAATGGTGTTTCAGTCCTTACTCAGCTGGCTCCAAGGCACAGTGGCACATGGCAGATAGCAACCATTCATGGCAGTGGCAAAAAGCAAAGAGAGCAAAGAGAGGTGCAGCCACTGTGGCTTCTCCCATGCCTCTCTTCCCTCTTCAATGCAGATTACCTGCCTCATGATGGGTGCAGCATGCACACCCAGTATAATCAGTCACAAACTCCAACAGCTGCCCCAAGACTAACGAGATTTTGAAGGACAATTAGACATAGACCATAACAAAGTGAGAGAGAAAAGAGATCAGGGAAGGATAAGATGGCCCAAGGAAACAGTAATGCTAAAAAGTTAAATTTAAGATGGATGATGTCAGTTTGGAAGTGTATATTTAATTTATGCCCACCCAAATTAACATTATGTGACTTAGAAATGAATTGCCTCATTTGGGGGGAGATTTTGTTATACAATTAACTAAAATTATAGTAAATTAAAATTTATATTTAAATTCAATGCATCTTCCTATGAGAGTGTACTGTTGGTCCATTGCATGTGGGAACAGTCAATATAATTCATTTCCTGAGCAAACCAAATGGTTGCCTTTTCCATCTTGATTTGAAATCATGTCAAATATCCGATTTTCTCTACCAGTGAAAATTTGATCATAAAATGTTCTGATAACTTGACAGATTTTTGTGTAAAGCATCTGTACATTTTATTTCTCCATGGTCTTCATTTTTATCACTTTTCCTAGTTTGTTTTTAAGCCTTCCAAACAAGCCGACACCAGAGGATGACTGACATCATCTGTATAGTTGATCGGTTTTCATAGTATAAGTCTATGGAAGAACTCACTTGGGGCAGCAATATCCTAAGTCGAATAGTTTTCTCTCAAAATTATTTTTCAAATGTCTTTCATATGAGCTCTCCAGTCTTATTTCCTCCAAATCTCTGTCACATGATGTGAAATTTAATGCTTTCCTTTATAGATCACCTTTGAACTGAACTGAACCGAAAACAACAATCTGTATACAATTGTTTTCAGCACGTTGTGAATAGCATTATGTAAATCAGATACTAATTGTTTATACTTTGAAAAGTATTTTGAATAATTTTTAAAGAAAATTTAGAAATGAATCCTAAGCAATTGCTATGGAAATTACTTTTTGAAAATAAAAATATGGCTTATGTGACTTACTTACTATGCATGAACCATATGATGAAATGAAGGCAAGTAAGACAATCAGAATATATTAGATACATCTTCTGCTATACAAGTTGGTCACATACTATAGCCCTAATGTTCTTTCAATAATCACATAAACATCAAAAATAATATTTAGATCAAGATCTATTTCAAAAGAACAATAGTTATTTTTCATTTGGTTTCAGAACCCAATGAGTCATTGTCCCATGTTATCAAAGATCCGTCCTATCTCCTTCTGACATTCCTGTCTATCACATTTTGATATTGCAAACGATAGGTTCTGCCAGTTCATCCTGCTTATAGTGAAATCTTATGCAGATGGAAAACCTTGGGTTAAGCTACTCAAATTTATGAATGTTTTAGAGCATATGGAGCATAAGAGACAACACCCCAAATACTTTGCTCTCAAAAATTCAAAGGAACTCAAGAAGCACAACCGTTCAACCTGAAGGAAAAGCAAACGTTTTTCAGAAAAGTAAACAAATGGAAAATTCATCGGTGGGGCAGGCCATAAGCTTTACAGCAAATCTCTACCAAAAATATATCATCTCATACAAATTAGGAACTAGTTTGTGTCCAGAAACCATTATTTATCCTTAAGTAGCTCTAGTACTGTTTTGTGCAACCTTGATTGAAAAAGATATCTTGAATTTAAAATGGTATCAAATCAGGGGAACTTTGAGGCAAGGTAGGAACTTTGTATTGCTATGTACTCCCTTGAAAGCTATTATATAATAATATTCTTTGCTCCTTGAACAAAAGATAATAGTAGTTTCTAACCCCATAGTTACAAACTGATTAACAGGGATTATTTTCTCTTCTCAAGCAATAATTCCACCTCAAAATAATAGATGCAATTTTATTTAAAGATGATTGATCTTAAAACAATATACTACTATTCTCAAATATAATCCATTCCTCGTACTGAATAATATATACATTTAAAAAATAATATATTTGCCCACTATTATACATAGATATGACATTATTATAATCCTTTGAAATTAAAAGATTGCAAATGATTCTCTCTTTATGATTTTGATAACAAATGTGCATTCCAAATGTTTTCACTAGAAATTTTCTACCACCATCACCATTGCCTCTAGATCAGGATGACACTGTGGGTGTTCTTTCAGTTTATAAAATTATTTGTTACCGTAATATACTCATGGCAGCCTGGTCTATAGACATATGCTTGTAATCCCACCATTGGTAAATAAATATAGTTTGGTTGATTAAAATGATCAACCCTAAACTGTGATAGACTGGAAGATCAAGATACACTGATCATCTGATTACCTTAAGACTTAAATTATTTAGGCCTCAGGTACATTTTGGAATCTTCAGGAATCACATGATTTTCATGGTGTTTGCCATAGCTCAAAAGTATTTAGAGAAACAGCAAAGTTATCAGTGAATGGCCAGAGAACTTTCATTTGTCCATCTTTTTTATATGACTAAGGGACAATTTCTGTCTGACAATAATTTCTTCATATTAGACTTCTGTGGAAAAAGAATTCAGTATCCATAATATCATAATAAAATAATAAAATCATAAAAAAATATTAAACCAAGTAAGTATATTCATTTTAAATAAGGATTAAACTTTTGCAGTTCTAATGAATCAGTAGGTGCTTAAAGATCTGTTGAAGTGAGGAAATCATAACTACAGAACCTAAAGTTGAAAAACATTATAGAATAGGAGTAGAAATTAAGATGATAGTTCTCAAAAAGCAGATTAATTACACACAAGTGTATTTTCATTTAATTTCAATTAATTCTGTTGATTTTCTAGCTCCAAATTCAGGACAATATGAAGAACTCAAAGGAAACTGGAACTCTTTAATACAATGGCTCAGGAGAGTTTAGGCAAAGTGTTTTGTTTCACTAAATATATTTCACAGTATTCACACTATGATTTCAAAGAATTTTGCACTCAGATACATTTTCTGTTCTGGAACATGAGTACAAATATATTGAGGATTCTCTAGAGTAATTGCAATTAGTGCCTGATAGGGGTTTAATTAAAAACAAAGAAAACATATATTAATTGCACAGGCTGTTTTTGATTAACAGCTTATCTAAATTAATTATGAATATTATGTTAATGTTAAATATGTTAAGTTAAAGATGTGAATAGAATTTTCAAATAAGCAGGAAAAAAATATTGTGTGGTATGGCTTGTACTTTGATCTCAATACCCAAACATTAAACCCATGAGTTAATCCATTTAAGCCAAATTAGAAAAATAATAACTACATATTTTAATTAACTAGTTTATTTATATTTCTCCTTTTTAGAGTTTGGCATATTACATTTATTTCACATTTATGTCATCAAAGAGGTTTTTCTGATGTGAAACATTGAATAGCACTTGATCATTCAAAGAGTCAAGTCACTTAATAGTTTGAGCAAAACCTAGCAATCTCTGAGAGAAGGCAGAGAATTATGTGCCCCACAGTTTTCAGGTTGTCAAACAGAAACAATAACAACAATGAAATGCTGAAGCAATTTTTTTCTCTGATGTCCTTAATGAACATCTATTTAATGTGCTGTACTTTATATTTATGGTAGATGATGGATATAAATATTAATTAAAATGCATAGCTTTTTCTGCTCTGGAGTTTCCTATAAAGTTATTTAATTTACTCTCTTAGTTAAACCCTAAAGATTCCTTAATTGTCACTTTTATATTCTATTGTTGTCCTTCCAGATCAAATTAAATATTGGTGTTAATGAAATTGCTAATCACAGATTGCTTACTAAAATATTTGAAGTATATTTATGCTATTATATTTGATAATTAAATAATTTACAATGTGGAATCCTTATACTATTTTTGGAAAATGTTAACCAATTCTTTTATAATTCTTAAACACCATACTAACACATATTCTTTCCTTCGTTCCTCCACTTTTGTTTAAATATTTATATAAGTTCCATTATTTTTCTAAACGTCTTGATTTTTCCATGTTTGTATTGCATACCCTCACTTTAAAATTTGTAACAGGAAGAAAATTTAGAAAAAAAAAGAATATACAATACTAAGACACATTCACAGTGTTGCCTTTCATATATTTAAAGCAATAAGAAGGTGGCTCTTCTTTTAAAATTGTAAGTGGTTGTGAATTAAATATATGGTCCTTAAAGGCAATAGTTCCATTCAGAAGACAGGATCAGAGCAAGTAAAATATATAAACATGCAGTCTAAAGCTTTTTGGACCCAGTGAATGGATTTCTCTTGAGAAACAGGCAGTGAGTAGAGCTGTGCAGTAATGGTCACATACGTTGTCGTCTCAGGATAATTTTAAGCTTACAGAAGACAAATTAAGTTTTATAGAAATAATATTACAGTATATAAGTGCTAGAATTTAAGGTAAAATAGTTGCGCTGATTATTTGCTTACAAAATTCTCAACACGTCTTACACATTTTACACCATAATCTTCATATATAGCTGTTGTTTTAGAATTTGTGAAGTTATCTGTACATTACTTTTAAGAATACAACATTAAGAAGGGTCTTGCATTTTCACACCTCAAAGGAATTGTTGGCTTTGTTTTTCTGACTTCTTGGTCTCTATGTAAATCTATAGAAACTACAAAATCACTAATAGCCATCGTAGTCCTGTTCACTGTCCTTGTCAAAGTCCCATTTGACTTCTCTGTGCTAAGTCCGGTGCTCTGTTCTGGTGTGGATCTCACTTACTTTCTCAGTGTTAAAGTCTCAGCACTTTTCCTTCTGTTTTGGCAGCAATTCCTTTGTGATGTTACCAGGAATCCACCTTCCTTGCTTTTCTTTCCTGTTTTATTCCTGAACGGCTGCTCCTCTCCTTTAATTTAAAAAACATGTTTTGATGGAGTCCATTAGGCAAGCCTTTAGCTCACCACATACACCGCAAGCTGAACTTCAGCACACAGTGATTCTCCTGCTTCAGCCTCCTGAGGCTGTCACCATGCCGGGCTCCTTTACAGGTTCTTCTCACTTCTTTGCCTCGCCAATTCCTTAACACAGCAGAAACATCCTTGCTCTTACGACTTAGATTCCTCAAATCACATTCAAACACTGGCTATATTTATCTCATTCTCAAATTAAAAAAAATGTAGACTGAATATCTATGATTAAAATTTCAACTAATGGATTAAAGTGTCTATTCAATGTATTACTTGCTTACCTCAAAATTAGGATGGTCATATCTTGAGTTATCAGCAAGTTTATTCCCCCAATTCCATTCTTGATATTCTCTGTAGATTGTGTAGCTTTGCTATTCTACTTATGATAACCATCTATGACTATATTTGGTATTCTCATGCTGTCACATCCTACCATGCAATATGCTAAAGGATCTGGCTGGCTCTTCTTTAAAAAAATATAACTGAGGGCCAGCGAGATAGCTCAACAGACTAAGCACCTGCTTTGGCAAGTGCAGGGACCTGGGTTCAATCCCAGGTCCTGCATGCTGTACTGGCCCAGTCCCAGGGGTGTGCTGAGCAAGGACAGAGTCCAGGCATGGTGGCACACACCTGTAATCCCAGCACTGGTGAGGCTGAGAATGGGAGGATCACTCAAGTCTAAGCTACATAGTGAGACCCTGTACCAAATATATAAAATGAAAGAAAGTAAATAATAACAGAAAGAAATCACCTCTTATTTTCACTACTGTTTCCATTATGGAAAAGTTTAATCTGTTACCTGGAGAGTTGTGATGATCTATCAAATGACCTACCTGGTTTAACAACTTTAACACCAAAGGCAATTTTTAGCACCATTGCTTCAGTTATGATCTAAAAATCTTTACTAGTCCCTGTCAACTGCTCATGGCAGTACAGTAAAGGGATACACATTCTTCTAAAAAGACTTAAATATCTAACAATGCAGGCTGTCTCTGACATTATTTTATCTGCTTTCATGTTGGATTCAATGTGTCTGCTCTCGTTGCTTTTGCTGGTCTCCATTACCACACAGTTCACCTTTGCACTGTGCTCTTGGACTGTCGGAGACTGTCCTTGCAGACACCCACCCGTGTCTCATTGCTTTGTGTTCTTCAATTTTTCTCAAGTTTCTCATGATCACCAACGCTTCATCAGGTGAGTTTTAAAATCACAGAACTCTTGTTATATCCACATTCCTATTTCACTGTGTATTTTTCTGCAATGCTTTCCCTTTTAAATAAAAAATTAATCCTGTTTCATTTATACATTTTTACTTCTGGCATGTGCTCACATAGCAATAGTTTTAGTCTGAGCATATTGATCTATTTTTTCTCTGTTCTGTTCCTGAAAAAATAGCATAACACTTATTAAAAAATTGTTGAGAAACTTCACTGAATGCGAGCCCTGAAATTATACAAAACACTCTCAGTTTTAAACATCAGCTACTCTGGTTGTCATATTCTTGCCTCTCATGGTGACAAGAGCATGAGATACCTTTAGTTTCCATGTTGATTTAACATATTGCTCCCACAACAAGTTTGTCTGGCAGCATATCAAAGTAGAGTATAGCTGGTTACAATAACGTACTGCACAAACTGATCTAGGTGTTTGCATACTCAATTGACCTAATTAAAGTCATATAAAATGTGTAAAGCATGGGTTAAACCTATAAGATTTTAGAATTTTATATATTTATGAGAGCTACATTTGTTTGTATATGTATATATAAACATCTCTCTATATGTATTTTTATCTCCATATATACATATTTTATGCACATACATTAGCTTAACAAATTGTGTCACATTAAAAATATACAAGGAGCAAAAGTCTTCACAAGATCTAAGGGCCTCTCACATGTATTAACATATAAACATATGATGTAATTTTAATCAAATCAGTATCACATACTGTGATCATTATAGATTTCATAAAAGCAAATTACATGAAACAAGATAAAATATGCGAAAAATGATAACAGACATCCTTGCTTTGTTACTGATTTTAGATTAAAAACCTTTAGGTTTTGTCCACTTGGTATGGTGTTAGCTCTTTGTTTGCATAGATGGCTTTTATGAAATAGAGGTAAAATCATCACATGTGATTTTCACTAGAGTTTTAATCATGATTTTGTATAGGGATTTTTTTTATCATGTATACAGGATTTTTATCATGTGGGCTTTGCCAAAACCTTTTTCTGTATCTATGGGGATGAGCATGTGGTTTGGCCTTTGGCTCTGATGATTTGGCACATTGCATTTATTGATTTGTATATATTGAACCATCCCCACATTCCTGGATTGAATCTCACTTGGTAATGGTATATAATCTACTTGCTGTCTACTGTTTGCTAGTATTTTATTGAAGATTTTTGCATCTATGTTCATTAGGGAGATTGGCCTGTAGTTTTCTTTATTGGTTGGGTCTTTCTCTAGTTTTGGTATCAAAGTAATACTTGCCTCCAGCAATGAATTAGAGAATTGCTTCCCTTTAATTTAAGAGTTTGAGTGTTACTTACAGACTTTAGCTGTGAATCCATCAGGCTTTCTGTTGTTGGTAAGTTTTTAATTATGCTTTCAATTTCATTGACTGATATTGGGTTACTCAGTATTTTTATATCTTCTTGATTCTGCTTTGATAATTCATATGGTTCTAGGAATCTGTCCAATAATTCTGTATATTCCATCTTAAGTGGTTAAAATTCTCAAAGTAAGAATTAAAGATCTTCTGAATTTCCATAGGATATATAGGGATCTTAGCCTTTTTATTCCTTACTGCATTAAATTTGAATTTTTCTTTCCTTTATTGATAAGGTTGGGTAAGACTTTATCCTTTTTATTTATTCTTTCAAAGTAGAAAATCTTCAATTCTTTAAGCCTGTTTACTGTTTTATTGATCTTAGTGACATTAATTTTTTCTATGAACTTATAATTTTCTAATTTTATTATGGTTTGGGCTTGACTATCTCTTCTTTTTCTAAAAGCTTGAGGTACAGCATCAGGTTGTTTTTGTATGTTATATGTTCTTGATGTGAGTATTCACTGCTATAAATTTCCATCTAAACACTTCTTTCATTTCATGCAAAAGGTTCCAGTAAGTTGTATTTACATTTTGTAAATTATAGATATTGCTTAATTTTTTCTCTAATTTCATCTGTGGCCCACTGTTTAGGAGGTTTTTTTTTTTTTTCTTTCAGAACCAGGGATTGAACTCAGGCCTTTGAGCTTGCCAGGCAAGCACTTGTTCTCCTGAGCTATCTCCCTGGCTCTTTAGGAGGGTTTTATGCACAAATGGCAATGTCATTGTTATGTTCTTCACAGATAACATGATTTTGTACATAGAAGGCACCACTAACTATGCCAAAGGACTTCTAGATTTAATATGCAAATTCAGTAGCATAGCTGGATACCAAGTCAACATTAAAAATTAATAACATTTATGTATACAAGCAATGAACTAATCAAGAGAGAAAATAGGAAAAAATATAGCCTTCATAACATCCAAAAAATGGAATGATTAGAAATAAATCTAACAAAAGAAGCAAAAATCCATACATTGAAAATTACAGTATTCCTAAAAAAAAGAGTTCAAAAAGGATTTGAAAGAATGGAAAGATATTCCTTGCTCAAGGATAGAAAGAATCAACATTGTGAAATTTTTCGTACTTCCAAAATGGTTTTTCAGGGGCCGGAGAGATGGCTCAGTGGAATAAGTTCTTCCCTGGCAAGCGCAAGGGCCTGAGTTCAATCCCCGATTCCACAAAAAAAAAAAAAAAAAAGAAAAAAGAAAGAAAAAAAAATGGTTTTTCAGATTTAATGCAATCCTGATCAAAATATCACTAGCATGACTCACAGTTCTAGAGAAAATATTTCTACAATTCATCTAGAACCAGAAGACAACTAGAGTAGCAAAGGCAATCTGGGATAACAAAGTCAGGGTAAGAGGACCTACAATCCCTGACTTGAAATTATACTACAATGCTACTATAATAAAATCAGCATGACACTGAAAAATATGGACCTGAGGATCCATCAAACAGATTAAAAGCTGCAAACACAACTAAAAACACATTCAGACACTACATTTTTTTTTTATTCACTCACCATATCTTTGACAAAGAGGCCAAATCTATTCACTTGAAAAGACAATCTCTTTAATAAATTGTGCTGGAAATACTCCTTTCCATATGCTGAAGAATAAAACTAGACCCAAGTCTCTCTCCATGCACTAAACTAATGTCAAATATGATCAAAGATTTAAATATTAAAATAGAAACACTAAATCTACTGTAAGAGAACTCTTATAGAAATCTTGAAAACGTAAGGATAGGCAGAGAATCCATGAACAAAAACCAAGCTGCAGGGTAAATACTTCAATGAATCAAGTTCTTGGATCTAATCTTATGCAAAACTTTTGCACATTCAAGAAATAATCAACAGAGTGAAAAAGAAAACTCACAGTGATGGAAACCATTTTAGTCAACTGTGTTTTGATGAAGGATTTTTATCTGGAACATATAAGTAACTGAATAAAGATCAAGCACCCCAAATTCAAAGACCCAATCCCAAAGTGAACATCTGAGATGAATATACACTTCTCAGATGAAGAATTACAAATGGCAAATAAATACATAAAACAAGTTCAATATGACTAGTCATTTGAGAAATGCAATTTTAAACAATATTGGGATTCCATCTCACCACAGAAAAAATGGCTACATTAAGAAATCAGCCAAACTCTAGAATGACTGTGAGGAAGAAGGAACAATTTTTCACTAGGAAGGAAAATTCTGCTGGGAGGGCAGATTGGTAAAACCACTGTGGAAATTAGTGAAGAAATATCTCAAAAACAAGGTTTAGAGGTCCCATGCAAGCCAGCTATTCCCCTCCTGGATATTTTCTAGGAAGAACTATGAACTGCAAACAATATACCATGGAGATATATGTGAAGTCTTATTTATGGCAGCATAATTTGCAATAATTAAATATTGAAAACAACCCAAGTGAGAATCAATAAAGGATAAAGAAGATGTATTTTTATTCAACAAAGTACTACTTAGCTATAAAGATAAACGAGTCTTTTATAGGTAAGTGGATGCCACTGGATACCATACTTACAAATAAAATAAATGAGACTCACATATGGAAACATCATATTGTGCCCTTAGTGTAAGAAAAAAAGGAAATAAGATACAAAAGTACAATAGATGTTTTGAAGTAGAAAATGCTGCAACAGAAAAAACAATCTGGATGGGGAAAAAGCAGAAAAGAAGGAAGGAAAAACAAACAAGCAAGCAAAATATCTATCTATCTATCTATCTATCTATCTATCTATCTATCTATCTATCTATCTATCCATCCATCCATCCATCCATCCATCCATCCATCCATCCATCCATCCATCTATCTATCTATCTATCTATCTATCTATCTATCTATCTAT
>NW_004524903.1:647984-649210 GCF_000260255.1 Octodon degus
AATGTCTTCTTAGATTTAAAATGAAAAACTTGAAGTTTATTTTTTCTAACTCAAACTGAAATACCTAATTATAATTCTTATGCAAATACTAATGTTTCAGTACACATATGCACACACACACACACACACACACAAAATACGTACATATCTACACAAAACATTAAAACTGCATTTTAATTTAACAATAGATGTGGGGCTGAGAAGACAGCCCGGCAGTCTAAGTGTCTTCCTGGCAAGTTTAAGGACTGGTTTTTGATGCCCAGTACACATGCTGGTGGGCTCTGGAACCCTGGGCATGCTGTGCCAGCCACTGAAACCAGGCGTGTTGGTACATTTCTGTAATCCCACGTTGAGGAGACTGAGACAAAAGGATCACTAGGTATCTGAGCTGAGTAGTGAAACTCTGTTAAAAAATAATAATAACTTAGTAACAGATTAAGCTAGAGATATCTTGGATTTTCCCTGTGTTGAGAATTGGATATATCCTTCAGTTAACATTGTAAATGAGGATGAATAGGAATAGTCTTCTACGAAAGCACATTGTAACACAAAAGTAAATTAGCCATAGATGAATACCTCCATATCCCACTTGTAAATGAAATACAAATTTGGTCTTGGAAAGGTTTATAAGTACCAGTGACTGGGAAGAGTCAGAAAAATGTAGCAAAAAGTGGTCAGGTAACAGGCCCAGGTTAATTGTTTGACAGCAGATATGTGTTTCGATATGTGACAATACAGAAGGGTGAATATAATTGATACTAATACATTATTTGTATCAAAATATTTAGAAGAGATTAATCCAAAATTATTTATCATAAGACATGAGAGAAGCTTAGGGTTAGTGGTACACTAATTACTCAATTGACTATCATGCAATGAATCCTGACTCAGAAAATATATACCAAAATGTCCATAAAGATCTTACAAATTAAAAAAAGTATTTAATAGAAATGTTCTACAAATTGTATCTTGCTTTATTTTAATCAATAACCTTATCACATATATAATACTGTCTGCAAAGCTTATTCAAAAAATAGTTTGTAATTCACTAATATATTTTACTTTCACAATGTGGAGGAGGATATTCTAGGTACCACACAAATATAGACTATGTAGGATATTAAAGATTCAAAAATAGTTTTTCTAAATTTGAAAGGTGAATAGACCTTTTTGAAAAATTTTATAGTCCTGAAAATTTTGTTTATGGGTTTTACACACACATGTGC
>NW_004524903.1:650010-652990 GCF_000260255.1 Octodon degus
AGAATTTGGCTGGTAATAACACTGGAATTTTATATTTTTATAGAATATTTATGCAAGTTAAATTTAAGGATTTGTGTAACAAAGCAGAACATGAAAACAAAAAGAAAATAGGATCTATCTATCTATCTATCTATCTATCTAGCAGTATAATACACGGTGTCTTTTTACTGTGCTATTTATAACTAAAAGAAGCAAGGAAAAATACATATTGAAATTCATTTGATGAAAAAGGAAAACACTCACAATGAGGCTATTCCTAAATGCAGACATTGATTATTCTTTAAAATATTTACATCTTAAAAAGCTAAGCAGATTAAATTTTTTTAAATAATGAGATAACCACAGTCTCACTATTCAAATTTAATGTGAGGTAACTATTGTAGGCAATGTTGAAAAATAAGAGACACCAGGAAGACAAGAAAAGAAAGGATATTATAAGCCTGTGCGTTGCTCTTCTCTGGAACAATGGTGAAAACTGTGACTTGGTAAAAGCCTTACATCTTTTATAAAGGTGATAGGATATAAGTTTTAGAGGTACCTTACATTTTATGAGCCTCAATCATTATGGACTATTTAGATATTCTTCTATTAGCCTTGATTTTTCTTTTTGGCATGATAAATTAATTTAGTAGTCACTTTAAATTCATCTTAATATTCATGTATTTATCTGATCATCAAAAATATTTTGATATATACTTAGTGTCACAATACCATAATGTGTAAAAGTGCTTATTACTACATGACTTTATTATCTGAAAGTTGCTATGAATACATATTTATACCCAATACATACCCATATCTATGTCTGTAACTATATATTTATCTATATATTTCAAATAATATATTGAAGTATTAACAACCAAAGAATACAACTGTGCAAGTCACCTGATGTTTCTTCTTTTTCCAATATTCATTCCCTGACCTGGATTGCACCTAGTGTCACAAATAACATATTTCTTCTTCAGTGAAAATTTTCATAAATTTATTCTTCTAAACTATGTCTTCCATCCTGTGAGCCTCATATCATGATGC
The DNA here is from genome assembly GCF_000260255.1 of Octodon degus. NCBI lineage: Eukaryota > Metazoa > Chordata > Mammalia > Rodentia > Octodontidae > Octodon > Octodon degus. Next base: position 651,043 of record NW_004524903.1, read on the forward strand.
ACTTATCTCTATTATTTGTTGTCCGCCAGTTTGTTGTTTATTTTTTGAATACCCATAAAAACATAATCTCTGTGGAAATGCTTGAAGTGTTCATTATCATATCATGGTTCCAAAGGAATTTGTCAAATATTTCTGAATTCATAGAAGCTAAGAAATATTATTTATAAATTTTTCTTATCACTTGCAATAACTACCTTTTTAGTTGCAACATTATGAAAAGGTTCATATGAACATTGTGAAAGTAAAATATTATTGAAATAGGGAAGAAAATCTTCTGTATGTAGTGTATAATTTTGATTTGAAAATTAAAGGATCTAATTTTATTTGACATACTAATGTGAAAGAAAGTGTAAGGAAAAATAACTTCTATATCTATGAGATTCAATTTTGTAATGTAGGAAATTCTCTTTTCCTAAAACTCAATTATCTTCTTTTCCTCCTCCTCCTTTTCGTCGTCGTCCTCCTCCTCCTCCTCCTCCTTTTCATCTTCCTCCTCCTCTTTTTTCTCCTCCTCCTCCTCCTCCTCTTCCTCCTCCTCCTCCTCCTCCTCCTCCTCCTCCTCCTCCTCCCCTCCTCCTTCTCCTTCTCCATCTCTTCCTCCTCCTCTTTTTTCTCCTCTTCCTCCTCCTCCTCCTCCTCCTCCTCCTCCACCTTCCTTCTTCCATTTCCTCATATCCTTCTCCTCTTCTAAATTTATTTATTAAACAATTGCAGAGTTGAAAGAAATCTTAAATTCAGTTACATTATTTTGAAGATCCTCTCCATCTTACCCTTCTGATTCTTGTACTGGAGTTTGAAAACAGAGTCTTCACTCTGATTTATGTACAGCCCATTTAGTCATTAGGTTGCTGAGGTAGACCTCAGACTCAGATCTTCCTGCCTAAGCCTCACAGAGCATGTTTTAGGATTAGACCTATATCGAAGTCTTGACTATATATACTTAGTATTTGCAATAGGAGATAAACACATACAAAAAAACTATAGTATATGGAATTAGACATACATAGCAATACTACTGTACTATTAGATTGCCTATATTTACATTATATATTTGCATTACAACTGCAATGCATGTGAGCTATGTCAACTGTATTGCCGACTATTCCATAGCCCATATGTATTTCCTTCTGTAATATCATCAAAAGAAAAAAATTCAGTATCATGATTGGAAAAATGAATTTGATTATTCCTATGAAATAAATAGAACATGAAAGCTGGCCCATTCAAAGGTTCATCATAACAATCTAAAGTGTCTTAAACTGACAGAATACATGGTTATATTAGATTTTTTTCACTGAAAAACACAAGCATATAATTATTTCAGTTTCTTATAAAAAGTTATCTTTAATAAGCAATTATCTCTTCAGAGTGAATAAAACATTTTTATAATAAAAACATAGTGGGAAAGTGATCAGTGATGTAGAGTGTGTCTAAGAGTCACCTAGAGAGAAAAATTCTTTCTGGCTTTCACAGAGAGAAAATTGGTCAAGGAATAGCTGTGACTCATCCAGATGGCTGACAGTGACAAAAGATCTACAAGCTGCTGTACATGGCTCCAGGGTAAATCCTGAGGGAATTTGACTGACCTTATCAGATAGCAAAAGTTACATTTTTAGTTATATAGCTCTTGATTTAGCTTGGTTTTAAACATCCAGCAGAAAAGAGTAAAAATGCGGTATAAAAAGTGAAGCTATATAAATATGCTGAGCTATAAAAGGTTCAGTTCAACAACTTGTAAAAGGCTCAAGTCAAAAACGATGAACAATTGCCAATTGTGCTGTTAACTCACTAGTATTATGGACTATTGGACTATATCGGGGTATTTTGCAGAATTCAAGTACCTACAATATTTGGACTGGCATCAGGTATGAACGAGTCCTTTAAAGACTTCTTCAACTACAGCTTCTCTAACTGCAATGGAACACCCATCTCTGACAAAACAAAACAA
>NW_004524903.1:653341-654604 GCF_000260255.1 Octodon degus
GTCTGCTTTTTTCTGAGATTCTGGGGCATGTAGTATTTTGTTCCATCCTTTGACTTTCAGCCTATGAATGTTTTTATAAGTTAAATGTGTTTCTTGTATACAGCATATTGTTGGATTTTTTTTCCTAATCCACTGTGCCAGTCTATTTTTCTTAATTGGCGAATTGAGTCCATTTACATTGATGGTTAGAACTGAGATGTATCGACTCACGATTGCCATGTTAATTCCCTGTTATCGATTACTTCTTTTTCACCTGTGTTTAATTGCTTACCCTATTTAGTTGGTTGCTTCTGATCTCATTCATTGTGTTCTGATCATTTTGGTCCCTGTCTAGAACATCTTTCAGTAGCCTGTGTAAGGTTGGCTTTGTCATCACAAAATTTTTTAGCTGTTCTTTGTCATGGAAGTATTTCACTTCTCCATCAAACTCTAAAGAGAGTTTTGCAGGGTATATTAGTCTGGGCTGGAATTTGTTTTCATAGAGGACCTGAAGTACTCTGTTCCATGCTCTTGCCTGCATGGTTTGTGAAGAGAAGTCGGCCATAATTCTGATGGGTTTTCCTTTGAATATGATCTGCTTCTTTTCTCTAGCGGTTTTCAGTAGATTATTCTTGTGCTGATTTCTGGGATCTTGACAATTATATGTCTTGGTGTGTTTTTCATTGGGTTGAGGTTCCTTGGCATTCTGTATGCTTCAATTACCTGAATGTCAGATTGTTTCCTCATATTTGGGAAATTTTCTGCTATTACTTCTGCCCATATTTTTTTAATGTCATTTGTGTTGACTCCTTCTTTCTCATTGATGCCTATTCGTCTCACATTCTTCATCTTTGCATCATCTTGCATGTGATGGATTATTCTTTCCTTCATCCTCATTGTTTTTAAGAGATCCTTTCTTACCTTTTCACTAGGTACACCAGCATCTTCAAGATTTGAAACTCTGTCTTCACATTCACTTAAACGATTTTGCAAGCTTGTGATTGAGAGTTTAATTTCCTCTATATTTCTTTGACTCTGCTTCATGCGATCTATTTCTTTCCTGTATTGCTCATTCAGGGAATCCATCATTTTTCTAATCTCCTCTATTTCTTTTTATCAATATCTTCTTGTGAAGCAGTTGGAAATTCTTTTACTGCAATCTTTTTTTCTGATTGGGTTTCCTGCCTATGTTTCTGTAGTTGCTTCTTTACTTCATCTACAATGAGTTCTGAGAGTTCTTTTTTTATTTCACAAAAGAATTACGCTCTGATTTCTTCTATATCT
>NW_004524903.1:654704-661780 GCF_000260255.1 Octodon degus
AATTATAAATTTTTATTGAATATTTTCAACACTTTAACAAAATATGGAGACATTTCTAAAATAGCTCAATAATTATGCAAAAATCAAGTATAACAATGTTAATTCCGTGTATTTGATTTTTTTTCTTATCCTTATTTGAACACTTTCTCAGGGTTCCAAGTTTTCATATGTTCCTAGGTTTAGATTGTTCTGCCTTGTGCTCTTTTTATAAATTCATTGAGTTTCAGTAGTTTTATGAAACTCAGATTGGATTCAAAGATTGTTTCTAAGTTGTAGTTTATACATTAGCAACTGGTTGGTCCTTGGTCAGTGCCTCTGTAAGATCTACTTGCATAGACAAGATTACATTTCTTTGGTCTCCTTTTATGAAAAACATAAGGTCACAGGACATTTTAATAGATTTTAAGTTGTGAGGCTTTCACTTCCCCAAACCACACTTCTGCTGCTTTGGCACAGTGATCTTACTGACTAGCATTACTTAAAGCTTTTACATGTTTTATTAATATAGTTAATAAAGCCATACAGCTTCTTCATTAAGAATTCAGTTTTGGGGCTTGTCAAATAGCTCAGCAGATTTTTTTTTTTCACTTCTTTTTGGTAAATAAATTGTTTACAATTTTAAATGAATATAACAACAAAAATTGTCCAAAATAAAAATGAAGAATTTACACATCAGTCATATAATAGTTCACTGTGTCAAAATCAAGAAACTTATATTCATATAACTAGAATTCTAAAAGTAGAAAGAGGTAGGCAATAAATAATTAAAGATTTAAAATTTATGAATTTAGATGAACTAATAACAGCACATTTCCAAGAAAAATGAACCATTTGAACAAGAAATTTGAATAAAATCATACGCAGATAAGCAAAAATGAAATCCTCCAATTCTTATTATAAAGAAAAAAATCATTAAAGCACATACATAAAAAATTAGCTATGGAAGAAAAAATTTAAATAGCCTCATATTCCACATTAGAAAGAAAAAAAAGAAAAAAAGACCAAGTGTGTAAGAAACTACAATAATTAAAGTACTGAAAGAAAAGAAAAAAAAAACAGATCAGTCCTCTTTGAATTTTATACTTAGCAAACATACCTTTAAAAACTAAAAGCAAAATATTTTCCAGTTATACAAACTCGAAATATTCTAATACCTCTTGATGTAGCATATAGGAAATAACAAAAAGCATATTTCAGAAGGCAAGAGAAGTTGCTGTATGCTCCTAGATGAGGAATAAAGAGCTCTCAAAATGATAGTTACGCAGGACTATGTAAAATATATTAGATTAACCCATTTAAAAGATCATTAAAGATTTCTATGGAACATTATCAATCTTATGCTGAATTATGCACATATCTTTTTCATATATATGTGTGTGTATAAAAGATAGGGAAGAAGTAACATAAAGTAAATGGAAAATGGAAATATACTTTTTAAAGTTTCTAATACTTGGAGAAAAAATCATACCATGTCTTTTAAATAGATTGCAAGTCAAATATACAGTATAAATCTTAGAAATTAAGATTAAACACTACTCAGAAAATTAAGTACTAATAAAAATTAAATGTTTCAAAACAATTGAACTAAGAGAAAGTTTTCATGATAGTAAAGAATTACTAAGAATAAAACATAAGATAAATATTGGAATGACAAATAAATGACCAGCACTTTTAACAATTTGGGGATAGGATATCGCACAAAGTTCTAGTGTGCTGTGGACATGGATATTGTCCATAACACTTACTGGTGGCCAGGTGTCATTTGTGGCACTGAGCTACTGCAATTTCCTTGATATCTACCCTGTAGACCCAGATAGAATCATGACCCATAGGATGCAGGAGAAGTCCATTTGTAGAGTATGCTGATGGAAATATCTTGCTGCTGTATACAAAAGAATAACTGAAAGACTGCTTTTGAATACCTCTTATTCTCCTGTGTTTAATTATTTGTCCTATTTGGTGGGCTGTTTCCATTCTCATTCATGGAGTTGTGGTTATTTTGCTCCCTCTCTAGAACATCTTTTAGTAGTCTGTGTAGGTTTGGCTTTGTCAGCATGAAATTCTTAAGTTGTTCTTTGTGATGGAATTATTTCACTTCTCCACTACACGTGAAAGAGAGTTTGGCATGGTATATCAGTCTGGGTCGCAATTTATTTTCTTGCAAGACTTGAAGTACTTTGCTCCATGCTCTTCTTGCCTTCATGGTTTGTGAAGAGAAATCTGCCATTATCCTGATGGGTTTTCCTGTAAATGTGATCTTTCTTTTCTTTAGTAGCTTTTATAATACTGTTCCTGTGATGATTTTCTGGGATCTTGATTATTATATGTCTGGGTGTGGTTTTAATTGGGTTGATATTATTTAGAGTTCTATATGCTTTGGTTACCTAAATGTCAGATGGTTTCCCCAAATTTGAGAAGTTGTCTACTATTATTTCCATCCATATTCTTTTTATATCATTTGTATTGACTCCTTCCTTCTCATTGATGGCTATTAGTCTCACGTTGTTCATCTTTGCATCATCTTGCAGGTATTGAATTATTTTTTCCTGCATCCCAGTTGTCTTAAGAGATCTTTTCTTACTTTTTCACTAGCTGCAATGGTGCCTTAAAGGTCTGAAAGTCTATTCTCACTTTCATTCAAATGGTTTTGCCAGCTTGTGATAGAGGTTTTTAATTTCTGTATATCACTTTGGATTTGCTTCATGCATTCTATTTCTTTCCTATGTTGCTTATTCAAGGATTCCATCATTTTTATATTCTGCTCTATTTTTTTCCAGCATCTTCTTTAGAAGCACTCAATACTTTTTTCATTACTTATAATTTCTTTTTTTACGTGAGAAATTATTTCTGATCTGATTTCCTCTGTGCCTTTCTGTAGTTGTTTCTTTACTTCACACGCTATTGTATCAGAGATTTCAGGTGTGTGATTTCCAATTTCTTCTATTCTAGTGTCTTCTGCATTCCTTCTGTGTGGGTTCAGGGCCTGAGACTGCATTTTGTTCCTTCTCTTTGTCATTTTCTACAGCACTGTCTTCTGATCTTTGGTGTAGAGTTTAGATAGTTATTACCTTAGCACCAGGTCCGGATCTAACAAGGTCAAACTTGGCCAGGTGGGTGTGGCTTGAGTCTGGCTGCTGTGCTCCACTTCCTTCTGCTGCAGCCCTTGGAGGTGAACCCTCTGTGCCACTCTGGCAAGATGTTCTGCTCCTGAATCAACTGGGTGGGTCTTATCTATAGCCTTTCTGGGCCTGGGCTCTGGGTCAAATGAGGATCTGGTGGGCCCCGGGTCCTCTCACTCACATGCCTGTGCTCTAGGTCGATTCAGGATTCAGTGGGCCCTGGACGGTCTCATTCACATGCCAGGCCTGGGCTCTGGGTTGAATGAGGATCTGGCAATCCTGGGTTGTCTCTCTCCTATAATAATATTTAATATTGTTCAGATAAGATATCATGTCTATATCTTGTCTTCTGAAAAACTACTATGAAGACAACAATATGCTATGCATTAATTATTGTAACTGTCCTACTAACCTCTTTTGAAATTTTATTGCTATTTGATCTTCTTTCTCATTAAAATGAACAAAAGCTTTTAAAAATTTAAAGTAAAAAAATATTGGACCATATAAAATCAGCAATAGCTATTTTCAGGAAATAGATATTTTGATAATATATTCTTATTGAAAAATTTGGTAAAGGAAATATAATTGCATGGCATTCTATTCATTTTCTAAAGATTTTGGTTTTTATGGGTAGCTATAATGACCAGTAAATTAAGAAGCAATATTGAGAAAACTAAGAGAAGAGAAAAATATTAGTTATATAGTGTTATGCTTTAAATTTATTATGTGGTTGTCTATACATATTTACTTTATGTAGCTATACAGTGTGTGGAATTCTTGCATTCAGTTAAATTAGTTTGAATATTATATAATAAAAATCAACAATTCTATTTTCTAATTTATTATCTAGGCATTAAACTTTAGCAGTACACAGCTTTTACATACTGCTTATATTCAAATTGACAAAAGGGGATAAATAATAGATAAAATTTTATTCTGTTATTATTTATAGTAATTGATAGGTCATGACTCAAAGTTTCACAGCACCCTGACCCAAACTCTCTCCTTGACCCCACGCAGAGCTAACCCCAAAACCACAAAACAGCTTGACTTTGACCTGGGCAAGAAACCACAGAAACTATTAGCTCTCCCTCAGCTGTTCAGCACACAAACACCTTCCCCAAAACCCTTTATACTTTTTTTTTTTCAGTACCAGGGATTGAACTAGGGACCCTGTGCTCGCCAGGCAAGCACTTATTCTACTGAGCCATCTCCCCAGCCCCAGGAAAACACTTTAAAAGCACTGTGTTTTGTTTGTTTTCTGCTGTCTTGGTCTGCTAGACAGACAGCCTGCTTTCTGCCCCAAATAAATCTTGTGCTGAGGTCAGACTGCCTGGTCTGCTTGATTGCATGCGTTTGTACATAACAGTAATACTGTATGTATACTTGCAATTTAAAAGTAGAAGCTTCCATAATATGTTTATTAATTATATTTAATACCTCTGTTTTATGTTAAAAGTTCTACTTTCAAATTACTGAGATAACTTTTAAATTCAATCTGATAATTAAATTATAGAGAATATTCATTATATGAATAATTGACTCTTTGTTGTGGCCACATCACAATGCATCTCACTAGTTCCTGACACACTCAAGCATTCATGAATGAGCATACATGACTCTCATCAGCTGTGTTCCTATTCATGCCACGTTGAAAATATTTTCCAGCCATCTGTATCATAAAAAATGAAGATTGACAGAATATATACTTTTCTTAATTCCAAGAAAGTTTAAAAGATGTGTATTGTTCTTGGAATTACTAAAGCAGTAGTACATGTGCTCACAAACATAGACACATACACACACACACACACACACACACACACACACACTACTGCTCCTGCTCCTGCCACCTGTGACAAGCATCTCCATGATAGAAGTCTGCTAAATTAAATCTATTTGTTGCAATAGCAGCAGGTTGGATGTTCTTGGATAAAAGCTGCAGCTATTTTCCTTAAGGAATATTCCCTCACTAAGCATACCTCAATTTTTCGCTTTAAGTTTTTCATCATAATTTTTGAAGCACAAGTAGTTATTAAAAATAATCTATATTTTGGGCGGCAGAGATAGCTCAGCAATCTAAATGCCTGCCTGGACAGCACAAGGACCCAGGTAGGATCTCAGTTCCCACCTGTTGTGCTGCTCTGGACCTCTGGGTGTGCTGTGCTGGCCACTGAAACCAGGCATGCTGGTACACGCCTGCAACACCAGTGGTGGAGAGGCTGAGAAAGGAGGATCACTATGAGTCCAAGCTGTACAGTAAGACACTGTACTAAATAATATAAGATAAATAAAATTTAAAAAGAATAACCTACACTTGAAATCAAGTAATTGTAGATGTTAGTTGCTTCCACAAAAATACAACAAAGTTACTCCAGATGAGTGTCTATTTGAAAATCTACATATTATTACCTAGCCAATTTGACATGTAAAACAAAACATTGTAACCTGAAACAATAATTATAAAGCAAAATATTTTATCTTACTAGAAATAAGAAAAATAATTAACTACATAGTTAAATTTATTGGAGGAAAATGCCAGCACAATTAGGCTTTCAGAGCTCTAAAACAAACATAACACTAATTATTTATATTTCTATAAAAATAATTCTATATTTTATCATTAATAATGAAAATATAGTACTTTTCTTTGCACATTTGAGGCACCTGTGGCAGCTCTGCAGCTGTCATTGTGCCACAGAATGAATATATTGAATTATACCGTAAATGCTATGGGTACCGCTTGGAATACAATGAGAGCAAGAGAAAGAAGGAAAGTCGAGAGCCTCATGAACGTTCAAAGAAGACAAAAATAGATTGGCATGAAGGCTAAGCTTTACCACAAACTGCCACGTGGAGAAAATACAAATGAAGAAGAACTATCAAGATGCATGAAAAGAGAAACACCAAACAAAAGAATGATGAAAAGACTCCACAAGGAGCAGTACCTGCTTACCTGCTGGACAGAGAGAAACAGTCTCGTGCAAAAGTACTTTCCCACATGATTAAACAAAAACAAAAAGAAAAGGCTGGAAAATTGGAAACTCCTCTACCCAAAGTTTGTGCATAAGGAGAAATGGAAATATTGAAAGTTATTTGAACTGGAAAGAGGAAAAAGAAGGCATGGAAGAGGATGATTACTAAAGTCTGCTTTGTTGGAGATGGCTTTACAAGAAAACTACCTAAATCTGAAAGATTCATTAGGCCTATGGGCTTACATTTTAAGAAGACCCATAAAACAGATCCTGAACTGAAAGGCACCTTTTGCCTGCAAATACTTGGTGTGAGAAAAAATCCTTCATTACCACGGTAAACAACTTTGGATGTTATTACCAAAGGAACAGTGATTGAGGTGAACGTAAGCTAGTTGGGCCCTGTGACACAAGGGGGCAAGGTTATTTGGGGTAAATATGCCCAGGTAACCAACAGTCCTGAAAAAGATGGATGCGTCAGTGCAGTCTTACTAATTTGACAGATGTTTCATGCAGTAACTTCTTACACTTATTGAAGACTACAGACCAATCAGAAAAACCATAACTTGGATACTACGAAACAACTCTCAGGACTACATTCTTCAAGGAAACTATTCATTAAATTGTAAAAGCATTAAAATGGCCCAATTTTACAAATTGGCCATTTATTAGGCATCTGCTAAGGGTTAACCTGTTAGTGAGACTGAACCATTTGTTTTTTTTAACGTATCTTTAAATATTTTATTCAAATATTATTTGCAAATAAACATGAGAGTAATAAAATAAAAAGGAATTCACAATATATTGTTTTCTTGTATTGGTTGGCATGTCAAAGTAAAATGTGATTTTAGTAAACCAGCTTTATCATATAATTATGAGAGTACATTCTGAATTTTCTATTGTTTTTTCATATTAAAATAGATCTTCATTTTAAATGTTTTTTTTCAAAATTTTATTAATAAACAAATAGCAATGAGACAGTTTC
>NW_004524903.1:668721-688083 GCF_000260255.1 Octodon degus
GGGACCTGGGCTAGGACTGAGTCTGGGGGTTCCTGGAACATGGCAGAAATTCCTACTCGGCGGGCAGTGTCCGGGAGGTGTTGTAGAGTGGTGGCGGGCAGCCCAAGGGGGCAGAAGAGGGTCCGGCCTACGCCGCGCCTGGGCCGGGACTGGTCCCACTGGAGCAGGGTAGCAGGCAGCTCTCCACACACTCACCGGATCTGGGCTATGACTGGGTCTGGTGGTTCCCGGAACTCGGCAGAAATTCCTACTCGGTGGGCGGGTTGGGGAGGTGCTGCGGAGTGGTGGTGGGCGGCCCAAGGGGGTGAGAGAGGGACTGGCCCATGCTGCACCTGGGCTGGGACTGGTCCCCCCGGTGCAGGGTAGCAGGAAGCTCTCAACACACTCACCAGGCCTGGGCTACGACTGGGTCTGGAGACTGAACCATTTGAAAAAGTAAACATCAGTCTTCGCATTAAAGAGCAGGTACTCAGCAACACAGATCTCTCATTCATAAAAATGCAAAATAGTTAGGATAGATATACAGCTACTGTCGCTTAATTGAATGAGAAGAAAGATTTGTAGTAATAGTGTTTGCATGGGATATTCTCTCTGCATCTTGTACTATGGATAAGCACTAAGTAGACAACAATGTACAATATATTAATTATTGAAACTGTCCTATTAATCAGTTTTGACACTGTCTCTTTGATATTTATTTCTCAATAAAATAAAAAATAAATAAATAAAATAAAGTTAGTTCAAACCTACTTTAGGGGTCTAGGGCTAGGAAATTATTGCAGTCTGTTCTACCTCATCATTTATCATTAGTCCTAAAAAAGTAATGTTTAAGTTTATTTTCAGTATAGTCTATTCATAACATTTTAGAATGACATTAGAAGTTTGTTCAGATAATTTCAACTTAGTTGCACTGATGCCCTGAAAAGAAACTGTATGTGCAGTTAAGTAATACAAGAAAGTTATATGTTAGGTGTGCATCTCAAGTTTTGTGATCTGAATTAAATGGTCATGGCTTGAAAAAATAATGAAAGTGTCTTTAAATTTCATATATCGTAAAAGAGTGAATTATTTATTTGTACTGGGACATTTCCTTATAGTGATTAAATAATTTGAGATTGAATATGAAAATATCATTGAAAATACTCTTACAACATTAGAATGCTATAAATCTTTAATTTGTAATAGCTAAGATTATTAATTTTATGATGTGCACATTTTAGATATCTGTAATGGAGATATGATGACATATATTATTTTACCCGTAAATGGTACAGTGTCTCACTACACAGCTCCCACAGCATGCAGTGCCAGGGATCAAACCCAGTCATGTGCTTCCCAGGCACATGATGGAATGCTGAGCCATCTCTGCAGCCTCAGACCACACACTTAAGTGAAATAAGTCAGACCTGCATATGCAGTCATTGTACTATCACCTTAGGTAAGAGCCTGAAAAAGTAAATAAAATCTGAAGGGCACAATAGATACTGTGAACATGGAATGAACCTGTTCAAAATGAAGCAAATACTGAGCTAAGGAGAATAGGAGATGAAGTGGGGAAAAGAGATGTGTATGTAAGCAGGATCATTTGGATAATTGTCCTGTGGATTTCTGCTGGCTTATGGAAAGGAGAAGTTAATGCTTATTATTTTTGTCTTCTTTTTATATTTTTTTCTTTTCCTTTCTTCTCAATTTCTTACAACATTTTTTTCTCTTTTTCATTCTTTATCCAATTTTGTCTGCATAATATATCTGGTAATCTGAGCAACTAAGTTGAAGACAACACTAAGCAATACAACAAATATTGTCAAATTCATATTATTTAATTTAGTTAAATTCTGTATAATTTCTTGGTATTATTAAATTTTATGAGAAAGAAATAGTGAGACAGTTTCAAAACAGGTTTGTAGGACAGTTACAATAAATACATGGCATATTGTTGTCTTTGTAGTAGTTATTCTTAGTACAAGATGCAGACATGACATCTTGTCTAAACACTATTAGTAGATATCTTTCTTCTCACTGAACTAAGAGAAAGTATCTGTATATCTCTCCTAGATATTTTGTTTATACAGATAACTATATTTTTTCACTACAAAAGGGTCCTTTCTTTATATCCCCTTTTTTGTTTTGTTTTGTCAGAGATGGGTGTTCCATTGCCATTCAAATATTGTAGGTGCATAAATTCAGCAAAATGACCTGATATAGTCCAATAGTCCATAATACTAGTGAGTTATCAGCAGAACTGGCGATGTCAGAAGTTGTTGACTTGAGCCTTTTATAGCTCAGCTTATTAATATGGCTTTATTTTTTATACCTCGTGTTTATACTTTTCTGCTGGGTGATTAAGACCAAGATAAAGCAAGACCTACGTAACAAAAAATGTAACTTTTGTATCTGACAAGGTCAGTCAAATCCCCTCGGGATTTACCCTGAAACTGCCTAAAATACAAACCCTTTAGTTACAAAAGTTTGTCAACTGCTAAATATCACTACCTATTATTAGTGTTCCTAATTGTAGTTCTATAAATACAAAACTATAACTGCCTTAACCATATAATCTCCTTGGGTAAGAATTTTGGTAGGTGCTAAGGTAATACTGTATAATTTCTAATATTTTTATTACTATTTTATGTTCTCCTCTAAAAAAATCACAGAGCAGGTATTTTTCTATTTGTTGAATAAAATGAATGTGACATGTGAACGTTAGCTACTTCTGAGCAAAAGTAAAATTCTCATGTAATAGCTTTTAAAACTAGCTTTTAAACTCCCAGATAGTCCCAAATTACTTTTAAGTTTATTTTCTACCCATTTTAAGACATAGTATACTGTCTCAAAAATTCAATACTTTTACCCAAGTATAATGCATCAGATTATTTAATAAAGCTAAGAAATACAGTCTTGAACAGCTGTCAAACCTGCAATTAAATGTTAAAGAAACATAAGTGAGCTATTTAAAGCTAATGAATAATTATCAGCTTGCTGTTGATATAATAAAAAAGATTAATTCTTTACATAACTACATGCAAGAACTTTCAAACACAGTTTTAAAATTTCACTTTTTATTATAATTTGTAATTGTTATATGAAAGATACTCTGAAGTTTCCATGTTAAATTACAGTGTTTGGTTAACAATGACATGATGCAGCCTTGCACTGTTGGTTATAGAACAAAATCAGGGGTCATCTACAAAATAAAAACAGTTCTAAGAAGAAAAACCACAGTGCTAAAGTGACTGTAGTCACAGTTTAAGTTTCAAACAAATGCGTAACTTCCAAATCTTTAAACAGCACACACTTGGACATTTTATTTGAATTTTTAACTTAATGTCTCATATTATCATTTAATCTGATAATAGAAGTAGACCCATTGTTACTTTTCTGAATTTGTTTTTGCTGTATTTCTTTATGTTTACAGAAGTTTTGCTTTGCCATCTATGAAAAAGATAATAAAGGTTTCCATTTTCATACTTCTACTTGAGCAATAACATAGAATGAACCTAGTATTCACTGAAGGTGACCGAGTGGCTTTAAGAAAATAAAAAATGTGTATATTTATATAGTTCCATTCCTTCATCCAGTGACAGATAAGTGTAACTATAAATTAAAATCCATTCACTTCTTTACTGTATGATAAAATGGTGTGAGAATGCCCCTTCTTCTGGGACATCAAATGGATTCATAACACCATGGTGAAATAGGGGAACATGTTATGTAGTTGCTGTTTTGAAAATATATTTAAATTTATGTATGCATTTTCAGAAATATTCATCTCTCTACACATTTAATAAAGCAATTTATTTCAATATAAATCATTTTCTGTCATTACTATGTCCTCAAGAAATATTCAAATTGAGTTGATATTCTAGTATGGAAAACTGACATATCATGAGGTTATCACACAAGCTAAATTTCACTTTAAATTTTATTTTCAGGACTTTTTTAATGCTCAAAAAATAAGTAACTTTCTGTTATTTTATTTTATCCTGTCCTGTTTAAATACCTTCACAGACATCAATTTGAGAAAAAAAAATCCAAGCATAGTTTACATGTGCAGCTCGATCTTAAGTATCTATAATTTTAAAAGAAATAACCCATTTATAGTCTGGGTAGATATAGTCAGCACGTTAGAAAATAAATTCCTCGTCCCTTGCATAAAAACCTACCCCAGTCTTTTCCAGCTCATTCAGTAGAGGTTCTATCTTTATAATCATCAGGAAAAAAGACTGGAATCACGTTTGACTCCTCTTATTCTTTCAAACTGAACAAATTTAGTGAATTATACTTTCTGCCTTCAGAATGTATCCAAAATTTAATCTCTTCACACCTATTCATGGATTATCATATGCATTCGTCACTATAATCCTATAATCATGATAAAAATACTGAAATGAGAAAATTATTAATAGTAAGAAGTGGAGCTATAAATTTAAAGAGTTTTGACCAGAGCAAGGTATCAAAGTAAAGACTGACTCAGCCCTACAATTTATTGTAAATTTTATTGCTATACTTTAAGGTGTTAGATGAAATTCATAATAAAGACTTCTTTAGACCATAGGAGCTAACACTCCTTCTATATAACAGGGCTCATCCTAAATTAGAAATTTGCATGTAAACTGGTTCAGCAGAGTTCTGTCTGGGCACCTCTCCTCACATACCTGGAGTTTTCCAGGAAGACGAGTTCACCTAAGTTTCCTCCTGTGGCCTCCTGTTGCTTGTTACTCTGTTTTTGCTTTTGTTTCTGCTATTTGTTTTTACTCTTTAAAATAAAATTTTGAAGAAACTGAAAAAAATGATGATTAAAACTGCAAAAAGGATAAAAAGACTTCACATTTTTGAAAGCAGTAAGCACCTGTTTTGTATTTGATACATGCCCTGTGCATAGTAACAAATATATTTAACTCAATCTCTTGAAAACATTAATGAATATATAAAAATGTAGTAATATGTAATTAGAATACTTACACGTTATGCTTTTATTCTTACAAAAGTCTTTCAATTTACCAATGCTATTTCTCTTTTCCATACTTAAAATTAGTAAGGCAGCCAGAAAGAAATAATTACAGTCATTGTTTACAGATATCTTTAAGAAAACTTTGTCATTATTTAATATTGACAAAAGGCAGCTATCTTAATAAACAGTTGATGCTCCCCTTTTCAGCATGGATACCTATTTTACATAATTCTCCATATGAAATTTGGTCAACTTCTGGTAAAGAAGTAGGCAGGGCATTTGATCTGCTGTTATGTCACAGCTGCTATTGCAAAGAAAAGAAAGTTATCCTAAGAGATAAATGGAAATGAATACATGGAGCTACAGTCCAAGAGAGCTTCATTTACAAAAGCAGGCATCAGGTCCAATTTCAGCACTGACTCCTCGTTGGTTGCCTCTGTCTGTTGCTGCCACAGCTCTGGCAAATGCAGTCACTCAGGATCCTCTGAAAAATTAACTGAATTTCTATTCACATTAGTATATTGAATTTATAAAGTTTTACAACTCCATGTAAATGGGCAATTTAAGTGTTTGTTAGCTGCTATTTTTAAGAGCATTCTACAATTACAGTTTTTCTTTAGTCTTTTAGAAATAATTCACATAGTACTCAAGTCTTTTGAAGTGTATAAATTAATATGGATGTGTTCATCCTGGAGTTATTCAGATATCAGCACAATTTAATTTCAAAATATTTTTGTCTTCCCTAAACAATCTTTCAATTATTTATTAGTTAAATAATATCCTACTGTAAGGTTTACTGCATTTTATTTGTCTGTTTCTCATGACAGATAGTTGTTTCCAGTTTTGGGCTATTCGAATACTACGGTGAATGTGTGTGTGTGTGTGTGTGTGTGTGTGTGTGTGTGTGTGTGTGTCTGTGTAATCTGGGTTTTTTTAAGTACCCAGCAGTGACATTGCTACATTACATGGTACCTCTGTTTAACTTTTCTTTTCCTTTCTTTTCTCTTCTCTCCTTTCCTCTCCTCTCTCTTCTCCTCTCCTCTCCTTGCATTCTTTCTCTCCTCTTCTTTCTTTTTTTCTGCACTTAGTACAGGGTCTACAAGGTCTCACTACACAGATCATAGAGAAGCCCCAGTTTTCAGCCTCCCAAGTGCTGGGATTACAGGCATGGACCACCACACCCAGTCTCAGTTGCCATCTCAGCCTATGGCAGGGGCAAGGCTGGCACGGCATGCTGGGGATCCAGGGGATCGAACCCCAGTCCCTGCATCTGCTTAGCCAGGCACTTTAATCCACTGAGCTATCTGGTCAGCCCTTTGTTTAACTTTTCAAGAATTCTCAAAATATTTTCCAGAACACTCATAGTAGCCACACTTCATTGCCACTAGCAAGTGTGAAGGTTCCAGTTTCTTCACCCCCTAGCAGCACTTGTGTTTTGTGCTTGTATCACAGGTATCCTAGTAGGCACAAAACTGTAGTGTCCCGTGGTAATTTGCATTTTCAGCTGTCTGATAGTTGATCTTCATATACACATTGGTTATTTGCATCATTTGTTTGGAGAAAAATTTCTTTTCCTAACCCTGAATGACATTTGCAATTGGGATTATTCAGATCTATCGCCAAGTTGTGCAAATCCTCTGTATGTTTTGAAAATATTTTCTGCCTTTAGGTTGCTTTTCATCTTTTAAAATTAAATTTATTTTAATTAATAGTATGTAAGTACAAATATCAATGGGGCATTGAGTAATGTTTGACATATTTCATTGTTTAAAACAAACATAAACATGTATGATACATGAAGATGACTGGGTACTGAGATAAAATTTTGGATTGTAGATATTATGTCTTTTGTGTGTGTGTGTGTGTGTGTGTGTGTGTGTGTGTGTGTGTGTGTGTCTGTATGTGCGAGTGTGTATGTGTCTTTTTATTAGGGTTGTGAACTGAACTGTATCCCCTCAAAATTTGTTTGTTGAAGTTACAACTCTCAATTTGACTCTATTTTAAAGGAGGATCCTCTGTATTTCAAAGAGAAGATACTTCAATGAAGGCATAACAGTGGCGCCTGACCAACCACATCATACAGAGAGGAAAAAATAAAAAATGTGCACAGATGTAGAAAAGACATCTAAGGACACTGCAACAGGGTAGAGAGTCTTCATTCAGGAGAGAGACCTTAGGAAAAAAATCATAAAAATTTAAGACATATGAATTAGAATCTCTGGAATTATGGTATCTAGAAATATGAGAAAAACATGAATTAATGTTTTAAAGGTATATGGTCTATGATGTGTTATTATAACGACTCTAGCATACTGATACAACTAGTATAACATGTGTATGCATGTATATGCTTATATACACACAAATTATACTATTTACTGACCATGTGACAATGTTTGCATAGAATGTAATGGATGAAATCATGCTACACATTGAGATATTTTTACATCAACAGCTCAAACAACTATATAAGGCTTCCTTTTACTCCCTTTATCACCAAGCATTAACATAACATTTGTTTGCACTTTTTTTGGTGGTACCAGAGATTGAACTCAGGACCTTGCACTTGCCAAGCAAACAATTATTTCACTGAGCTATCTCCACAGCCCTGTTTGCACTATTCTTGAACTCTCAGCACCAACCCATCCCATCTCTTGTTCTCTGTCTCTCTTTCTATAAACACACACACACACACACACACACACACACACACACACACACACACACACACGGAGCCACTCCTTATCCCTAGCTTACTGAATGCAGCTAAAGATTTCTGAATTCTCTGTCTTGTGGTTCATATTCAAAGTAATTTATTCTCATTGTTTTGCATTATCTGTCAGTGAAGATAACAAGATAGAGATTCATTTGGTTTTGATAGGCATTTGGGTAGTTTCCAGTTTGAAGTTATTAAAATGGTATTTTTGTGCATATGCTTTGTATATGTCTTTAGCTGAACATATGCATATATTTCTATTGGGTCTCTAACTAGAATTAAATTACTGGCTTCATATATTCAGTGTTAGGAGATGCTGCCAAAAATTCTTCCAAGTTTGTTATGCCAACTTGCACCGCCTCTGGCTGTCTATATGAGAACTCCCATATTCCATAACCTTGCCTGCATTTGGCATTGCAAGACATTTGACTGTAGCTCTTATGTTGCTTGTGTAATGCGATCCAAATGTGATTTTCGTTTATATTTTTCTAAACCAACAAAAGTTAGAATCTTGCCTTAGTCTATGAATTCACTTCTTCTAAACAAATTAGAAATATTTTACTTCATAGAACTCTGAAAAGATGCTTTGAACTAGAATTGTGCATTGCTATCTTACTTATAAGCACAAAAAAATGCTAAGAGAAGAGGATAGTGTAGCTATTTTATCTTAGGGTGTAATACCCACAGGTATAAGGATTAGGTATTTGCTCTCATTTGAGGGAAATTAAAGATGAAACTCATATGAATGTACTTAAACTTTTAGAGCAAAGAAATGATCTATACATTGATTTCATTCATTTTTATATCATCATTTTTTATAAATTGACCCTCATGTATTTATAATATTTATCATCCTGACCCAATGCATTAATTTGGGAGTCTCTCAACTTATTGTGCTACTAAAATGGATAACCACTGTTGTATTAATTTTTAAGTCAACTTTTAAAGATAAGGTAGGAGGTAAGATACATGTCTTAAAGTTTCAAATCATGAGATCATATTTAGTAAATGTTGAAAGCAAATCTTACATCCAGGAATCTGTAGTAAGCTATATATTGAAGCTTGTTCTTCTTTTTTTTAATTTTATGTATTTGTTACAGTGTCTTACTAATTAGCTTGGACTTGTAGTGATCCTCCTGCTTTCATTCGCCCTATCACTGGATTACAGGTATGCACCACCACACCCAATCTTCATGGCCAGATCAGGGAGCCCGGGCTTGGGGCCAGCACAGCATGTGATGCTGCGGATCGAACCAGGGTCATGAAAGCTTGCCTAGCCAGGGGCTAGACCACTGAGCTATCTCTGCAGCCCTGAAGTTTCTTTTCTTCACACATTATTTTTAAATATCATTGTCATCTCTTATCCTACTGTAATTATTTTCTTTTAATAGATGCATTCAAAATTTGCTTTCACAGGTATTCTTGTCACCTGTGCTGCCAGAGATCTTTGCATGCAGAGCATATATTAAGACTTTTTTTGTTAATAAATTTTACCACATGTCCTCCTGCCTGACTGCTTTCAGAATGAACCTCTGCTTGGATCTATGTTCCTTCTGTATCTGGCGCTTGAGAACTCTATGTTCTGTCTGGCATTTCCTCAAGCATGCAATTAACATCTTATATCTCTTCTTCCATTTTTAATGTATTTAATGGAATCTTAAACTGATTTGTGATAGTTATTTTCTTTTATTGGATTTCCTCCAAATTTATTTAGAATTGTCACTTCTTTACCCTTAATATATATGAGCACTTACAAAAATTCTATTTAAATTTCCTTTCATTTCTGCTCATGTATACGGCGACCTGCTTTTCTCAGTTGTCATTAGGATGCAAACATAACTTCAATACGAAGAACATAATATGTGGCCTCTGCTTAAACTTTCTGAAATAAAGATTCATATATTCTGTTTGTATGAAGCAAAATTTTCAGACAACTATGTGGAGTTTGGAAATTTTCTCACTGTGTACCCATGTAGCCATGGTACATTAAGCACACTCAAATGTTGGTCAACTATACCTCAAATAGCTACCGATGCATAAGCTTTAAATATTCCATTTACTACCTGAGTGATTCTAGGAAAATCATTTTCATCTAAATCAATCGTTGCCATTTGTGAGAATGTGAGAATAGCACTGGAAGGTGCTGTTGGTACACACATGGCAAGTGCAACCTAATGCCAACATCAAATAGTGGGAGCAGTGGATTCCCTGAGAGTCAGACTGTAAGTGAAATCGTAGACACTATAAAAGCATTTATTTCCCTTTCTATTTTGACTTTAAAAATGCAAAGAAAAAAATAGCACCTGGAGTCCGCCTCACAGTTCGGCAGCAAATTAGAAATACACGAGTTTCACTTTCCCTAAAATCTGTAGAACTTATTGAAACTGCAGGGACTAGGGGTTGGGCTTTTAGGCATTTTCAGAATGAGTGTGAAAAAGCTTTGCTTAAATATAGGCTGAGTTTGCAGTGTGGATCTGAAAGGTACAGAATTGTGTCTTCCATTATAAGTTGTCCCAAGGGCATTATGGTTTTAATACATTTCTGAGTATGCTGTTCAAGATTTATGCTACTTTATCTTCATCTAATATGAATTGACTTGAGATAACTTTTAAATTTGAATGTAACACATTTGTAAATGTTTAAGATTATGAAAATGAATCAAAATGTAAATAATAAAATACTTTTTTCTCCTTTAACAAAAATACTCTGTAGCTTAAACTCTGATACATTACATGATTG
The DNA here is from genome assembly GCF_000260255.1 of Octodon degus. NCBI lineage: Eukaryota > Metazoa > Chordata > Mammalia > Rodentia > Octodontidae > Octodon > Octodon degus. The sequence continues at coordinate 679,128 of NW_004524903.1, forward strand.
CATGCTAAAAATTTCATCTGTTTAGATTAAATTATGAATATTGTTCTAAATTATAAAACATGTAAATTAAAAACAAGGTAATAAAATATATGATTTATCTGTTGTTTTTGAAGGAAAAAAACTCATGTCAATCAGTTTATATCATGAGCTAGAAAGAAATGTTAAGAATTAAATAGCATGCTTATTTGCTTTAAGAGAGAAAATCTCTCAAATACTCAGATGAGGCTTGCAAGTTTTACAATTACTCAGTGACCTCTCATTTCATGCTAAATGTGTGTGTATGGTTTATTATTTTATTTATTTAATTATTAATAATTTTTATTGAGAAACAAATAGCAATGAAACAGTTTCAAAACCGATTAGTAGGACAGTTTCAATAATTAATATTGCATATTGTTATATAGTGGTTATTCATTGTACAAAATGTAGAGTGATATCCTATTCACAAACACTTTTAGAACAAATTTTTCCACTCATTGAATTAAGGGAATGTAGCTGTATATCTATCCTAACTATTTTGAATATACAGATACAAAGTAGTTGTTCATTTGTATCCCCTTTTGTGTTTAGTTTTGTCAGAGAAAGATATTCTGTTGCCATTTAAATATTATAGGTGCGTAAATTCAGCAAAATATTCCAATATAGTCCAGTAGTCCATAATAGTAGTGGTTTTTCCATAAAACTAGCAATGTCAGAAGTTGCTGACTTGAGTCTTTTATAGATCAGCATATTAATATGGTTTTACTTTTTATAGTTTGCTTTTATACTTTTCTGCTGGATCGTTAAGACCAAGATGAAGCAAAACCTATATAACAAGAAATGTAGCTTTCGTATGTGATAAGATCAGTCAAATCACCTTAGGATTTACCCTGAAACCCTGTACGACAGTTTGTAGATCCTCTGTCAGTGTCAGCCATGTGGATGAGTCACGACCATTTCTTGACCAATTTGCTCTCTGTGAAAGCCTGAGAGAAAGTTTTCTCTCCATGTGACTCTCCTTAGGCACACTCTACATCATAGATCACTTTCCTCTGTGGCCCCATTATCTCCTTGATCAGAAAAGCTGGGTCACAACTGAGTTACAGGATGTTACAGTACAGGTTCTCCTATGTCCTGAGTCTTCACTGACCTTGAAAGGCTAGGGCCAAAATGTTGGCTGTCCTTGCAGCCCTTCTTTTTCTCTAATTTTTGGTCTGCAAACTAAGGTTGTTAACACCCCAGGAGAGAAGCTTATTGTTATTACTCTACAACATAGGCAGTTGAGCTTAACCGCACTATCTGTCTGAATATCAAATATCTTAGGCATAACATGGAACAGGTATTTACCATCAAGTATTGATATGTTAACTTTTAAGTCCCTACAGAATATGAAGAAAAAAATTTAAAAAATTAAAAACAAATAGGAATAAGCAATTACATATTTTTTTTACAGAAGTTTAGAAATCTAACCATACACAGCATTGTAGCAGGACAGTCCTGTGACATTTTTTCTTCTTGTCTCTTGTTTTCATTTATTACCTTTTTTTTTAAACAAACATTTACTTGAGAGACAGTATGGCAGTAACTGGTATTTCATTTCTCACTGTGACTAACTATATATGCTGATACCTGTGCATTAAGCAACTACACTGGAGATAGCAATGTGTAATGGTAGGATCATGCTTGGAATGCCTGTCATTCTGGTCTTCTAAATGCCTACTGCTTGTCTAAATACACACTGTTTGTTTGTTTGGTTTTTGTACCAGGGATTGAAGTAAGGATTCTGTGCTTGCCAGGCAGGCGCTTATGCCACTGAGCTATCTCCCCAGGTAAGGTAAATGCTTACCCTGCTTAGAATGCACTAGAATGGCAGTCAGCTCACACAGTAAAAGTGACTTCTCTGGTTGAAAAGCTGAAATGTACACAGGAAGTAATATGCTTCAGACAGTGATCATCAAGCAGCTTCTTAAGTTAAAGTTAATTTATTTACTTGATTAAAGATGACTGACAGTATTGTATTTTGGCGAACTCAGTTATTAATTTGAGACAGACAGAAGAGAGGCAATTCACCTTAGCTACTGACAGTATAAGCAGACAATTAGACCGTGGGCCCTGCCAACCTTGGGCATGAAGTAGACTTTTACAGCAAAATCAGCATTGCCACTGTTGTATTCCATGGAGGTGCAAATGCCTATAGGCCTTTCTTGTGTGCAGTGCCTGTAGATGATTGACAACAACTTACCTCATTCTAAAAATATATCTTATAAAATGGTTGTGTACGTATGTGCGGAATAGAAAATCAATTTGTTGGATAATCTGGATTTTTAACTTCAGAAACATAAAAGGAATGGGTTGTAGATGTAAGTGTACTGTAATATTAACTGGAAACTAAAGCATTTCTTCTTTATAGGCAGTCTAGTGTAACGACTTACACTTTATTTTAAGCAATTCTTTTGCTGATAAGGTGTTTGCATTGAAATACAGAAAGTATGTTGAATTCTTTTGTCATATAACTCTTTTAAAAATGTTCAATTGTGTCAGATTTTTAAAATGCTTTTAGGTGAATCACCCTACTTTCAAAATATCTTGTGAAATAGGCTTAAGGTCATTATCCACTTAGAATTATCTTAGATTTGTGTATTTGGAAGAGACAAACACTATTTTTTTTTTTTTTGGAAGAATTGGGGGAAATGGCTTGCCTTTAAATCACAACTGCTTACCTTATGGAGGTATGGTTGCAATTTTTAAAATACGGTTTAAATTTGCCTCTGGTCTTACTTACTGTGTACTCATTGCTGGGACAAATACCCGACACTCAAAATGAAGGAAGGAAAGGTTTATTTAGCTCACAGTTACTGGAGGGTCCAGTCCATATTCTGCTGGCTGCAAGGCAAATGTCAGCAATTCATGTGGCAGAAAACAATGAAGAGCAGAGGAGGAGCAGCAGCTGCGGTGTCCATCAATCCTCTCTCTTCCTTCTATGCTGACTGCAAAGACCAGGACTCCACAGTGAAGATCGGAGCTCTTCCAAAGTGGTGCAGCTGCCAAGAGCAAGCTCCTCCAAGACTGGGACTTCTCCACGGAAGGGGCACAGGGCAGCCAGAAACCTTTCTCAATTCCTGGACCCTGCCCACCTGCAGGGCTAGGCCCCCATGCTGAGAACTACCTTCAGCCAAGTTGACACAATGTATCAACTAACACACCTTTTATAATCTTCAGATCAATAAATGCCATTAAGTCAAACAGATTTATTTTTAATTATGGATTCAGAAAGGCTAACCAAAATAAATACGTGAAAACAGTACCATATAATATATGCTATATTTATCTTTTAGAAATGGTGGGGAAGGGGGCTTTGATGGGAAGCTAGACTTAGCAATGTATATAATCCCTTCAGATGCTTCACTAAGCAGAGTCTAGGGCTCTGCTACAGATCAGAAGGAGAGAGCTCCGGTGTTGGGAAGCGTTAAAGCAACATAATGTGTTTCAGAGATGGTTTTGTTTTTGAAGAGAATAGGAAGAGAACAGGCTGGCTCCATTGAGTCTCTGACAGGACCTGCTGAGGCCTCTGATTTCACTGGTAACTTGGATACATGCCGGGTTTGGCTATCTCTACCCCTGTACTCATTGCCAATGAACTTTTGCAGGTGAGGAGAGAAAGGAATCGACGTAACTACTTTTGTTACTATGGGAGATTCCCAGTAGATGCTTTAGGTTCAATATGTCATTGTTTTTATACAGTGTTTTTGTATTTGGTACAAAATTACTATGCGAAGAATTCTATAACTCTCCATCTATTCACCTGTATCTCATAATACACATATATAAAAACTTCAAGCTGCTTTCCAATTTTTTTTTTTCTTTTTTTCATTTAAGGTCAAAAACAAATCCTGAAATAAAAGTATATAAATTATATTAATTTGAATCCATATATGACTGTGTGACTAAATTCTTTCCAAAGAGAATGACAAAATACCTAATATTGATTTTTCCAACTAATTTCTGATAAACAATAATTATGACACTTTATTAAATTTTCATAATAATTTAGGGCACATAAGTGTTATTAAAATGTGCTAAGAGCAGCAGAGGATTCCAGTGCAACTTGATAGGATCTTTCTCACTTTATCAAACTTGTTCTGTTCCTGACATACATGTGAAGGAATGAGGTGACAGTTGAAGCCACTCTACACAAAAAGCAAGTTAGCTTAGTTTTGATATATTTCTGTTTCATATTAAGATAGTGATTGAGTTTTAGTGTTATTTTCTAGGGAGCTACTGATCCTAAATCTGTAATTATTATTTCTTATAAACAATGCTAGATGTTTTTCTAGCTAGTTCCTCCTAAAAGCATACCATACTACAGTCTTCTGTTAGCAAATACTATTAGTTTTCCATTTGTAATTAATACACCAAACAGAACGTTAGCACAAATCATCTCCCTTATTTTCTTTTTCTTGAATACAGAACAACTTCTCAACCCTTTCTTCTCTTATGAATAAGCAGAAGCATTTTTTTCTAAGATCTAGGAAAGCAGCTTATGACTCGAACACACTGTCCTTCCTCCTCCAAGTAGATTTTGGTTGTAGGAAAGACATATCTACCAACCACTGTGCTTCCTGATGTGACCTTCAAAATGACAATTTCTTATGTGGAAAATCAAGATATAAAAGTCTGTGTCCCTGTAGTTTTGTGGTGATACATCTCGACTAATATGCCTACTTTCACCCTTTTTTAATATTACTGGAAAATAAATAATTGTGTTTTCTAAACTCTAGTTAGTTTGTATACTTTTTAACTTCTTAATAACTATGATCACAAATAACAGAATTTTGCAATCAAGAAGTAAGTAATGTGTACCACAGAAACAAAACTACTCAATATTGGAGTAGGGTAAGACCAGTATAGGAATCAAATGACCAAAGAATGCAGGCTAACACTCTGATGATGTCTGATATGTAATGAAATAATATCTTACATTTTGGATAGAGTTAAAGGCAGTATCAGTTAAAGGAGAATAGTTACAGATGAAATGGATGGTCTTGGTTGTCCACGTTTTGTTCTTAATATTAAAATCTTTCAAGAGAAAATATCGGATGAAGTCAATCCTTAAGTGGGGATGGGAAAGAATGATAGTCATTGTGCTAAAGGAAGGACACATGGTAACAAAATATACAATTTTAAGTTTTTACTGCATGAAAATTGAATGACTTATGTTTCTCAAACTGTATCACAACCTGCAGCTATCAGTGGTCTTCAGAGATAATGAGATCAAATACTTGTGACATCCAGTTCACTGGGGCCTCATTACTAAAGTTCAGTTGTGGAATGTAATTAGACCTATGATAAATGTTTTGAATTTATTCTTAAGTTAAAGAAACTATCATTTCTTCTTGTGCTGATTGACACTTATTGAATGCACACAGAATTTGTAGAAGTCTAACAGCAATTTCAAACCCTCTGTTTTCTTGAGGTTGCATGCCCAATGGGACACAATGATATGGCAGGATAAACTGTAACTCTGAACAAATGGAATGCTGTGGCAGTTCTGGACTGGTGTACTACTTGCATCAAAAGCTTAAAATCTAATAGGAAGACTCAATCGTTGAGTTGTGCATGATGCTAACAATAAAATGAGAACCAGCTATGAATTTTCTTTGTTATATAAGATGCTAAAATATTTTGACATTAAGAAGCTAAGGGAATACTATAAAAAACTAAAAAAATAAAATTCAGACATTCACATTCATATAACTGCATAGGAATTCTGCATTGAAAGCTTTACAGTGCCAAAAATTATATACTTATAAAAGACTGAATATCCTCCCCCAAATAAGAAATTTGCAAACAAATACAAATCAGAAAGGCAATCTACATTTTCTAACCTGTTCTATCAGTTAATATGAAGAAACTTTAAATCTGAGGGATCAAAATAAATCACAGCCATTCACAAAATTAAATTATTAATTTAATAAACATCATTTTTCTGTTACTTAGGCAGTCATAGTGACAAAATCATACCTCAAAATATTTTTTCTAGTATGCACTTTTCCTCTTTATACCATATTATCGGAATATTTAAAATTATTCTATTTTAGGTTATGTTTGGATTACACATGATGCCAACAACATCTTTTTTTTAAAAAATAGCATCTTTTATGTGAAGAATCTTTCCAGAAAGAAACTCCTTAGTAATTACTTCCCTAACCATTATATCTACATCAAGGACTGTATAACTACATGTATATATATTCTGGGACTTAACATTCCAGGAGAATATTTAAAAACAGATTTCTTCATAGTCTTATACAATACGTCAGTTGAAGTCTGAACTGAAATGTTTGTAGACTGCAGAATATATATATATATATATATATATATGCCATAGCAATTCAGGTTATTATTTCATTAGTAAATGCTGTTGGAGTTATTTACTTACATACCTGTCCATTTATCTGAGCATTAGTGACACTACTGGATCCACAGGAATTTTTGGATTGAGAAAATACTGAATGAATAGATAACAGCTTCCAACAGCAGGAGGTCTAACGTATTTATCCAGTACTGTGCTTCTGATGTTACATGATGCTGAGAGGGCTTGAGAGGTACATATCTGATAAGCAGTGTTCACCATGCTTGCCGAACTGGCATCTTATTTATTGGCCTATGAACACAAACCATTAACTTCATAATCACAATTCTGTATTATAATTGATGAAGAGATATATTAAATTATGTAAACATTTTGTACAACTTTTGTGGTTTGGGGAATTAAATATAGAACATTTTCAATGAGTTCTGTATCTAGTTATTTATTTATTATATATAATTTTGTTTATTTATAGGCACAGTCTAAGTCCCTAAGTTGTTAAAGTTTGACTCAAATTTGCACAGTCCTGTCTCAGAATTCCAGAGTAGTGGGATTACAGACATGCACCACCAGGGATTGCAAATGAATGTGTTATTTTAATTTTTTTCACTAGTACATGTTTGCAGTATATAAAGTTCACATACCTCTTAGGGGAGTATTTACATGTTCACATCTTGTTCTTTCCTCCTTTTCTTCCCTTTCCTCCTTTGCCCTATTCCTCCCTCTATCTCTGAATTCCCTCCTCATTTTCATTACTAGTGATGCATTTATTATTTTAATTCATGTTAGCCGTAAACCATGTTTACATTCACTGAATATGCTTGGAACATGTACATAACAGTTTATACCTCAGTTCTCCTTCCCATTCCCCCACTCCTATCACCCTCGGTTTCCTGGACTTGATCCCAATTGTAAAATCTGTCTCCATGTTTCTTTCTATACACCTGTTTTTTTTCCCCTTATTCTGCTCTTTATTTGCACATGTTTATAGCAATTTAGATTTGAATTACCATGGTAAGAGAATTCCTTTTCAATTTCAGCCACACCAGCATTTGTTATTTTTGATTTTTCAATCCCAACCAAAATACCAACAGCATATTTCATAGAACTAGAGAAACTATATATGCACACCCCAGTTCATAGGAACATATTTTCTAATAGTTAAAACTTTGAAACAATGGCTGGCCAAATAGCTCAGCAGATTAAAATGCCTTGAGCAGGCACAGGGGCCAGGGGTTCGATCTTTGGGCCTGCTGTGCCAGCCCCACCCCCAGGGTGCTCTGAGACAGCAATTGATACTGGGTGTGGTGGCATGCATCTGTAATCCCAACTCTTGGGAGGCTGTAAACAGGCGGATCACTATGAGTTTGATCTAGTAGTGAGACACTCTATCTTGGACATAGAGGGAGGAATAGGGCGAAGGAGGGAAGGGATTAAGAAAGAACAAGATGTGGACACGTAAATACTCCCCTAAGAGGTATGTGAACTTCATATACTGCAAATATGTCTAGTGAAAAAATACAAAAAAATTAAATTAAATTAAATTAAAAAAATTAGAAACAGCTCAAATGCCCATACATTAATGAATGGATAATGAATGGAGTTAAGAGAGCCTATTCAACAACAGTGCTGGGAAAATTAGCTATCTATATACAGAAAATTGAAGTTGGTCCTTCCTTCACCATGTATTACACTTAAGTAAAAATGGATCCAGTATCTAAACATTGAAACAGAAACAGTGAGTTTTTGTATATAGAATGGAGTGCCATAAAGAGCGTTAAACTTGCAAGATTTCTAGCTAACTGAATGCCTCCTAGTACCACACACTTAACTCACATAAATGGGCACACATGTTTATATATATATATATATATATATATATGGCATTGCAAAATGACTAGAAAATGTTCAAATGTCAATAGGAACAAGAGATGGGGGAGGGGGAAAGAAAAAAGGGAAGTGATAGAAAGAATAGACTTGGACAATTGAAACAAAGATTTTGTAAATGAGAAGCGAAGAGGAACTGAAGGTACAGGAAGGCAAGGGAGGAAAATAAAGATCAAAATATATCACGTATAGGTACAAGTTCTCTGTAAAGAATCTTATCATTAGGTGTCTCTAAAATGTATCAATAAAACAAAAAGACAGCCAAAAAAATTATATGGAGCCAGAAAAGATTCAGTGAAGCAAAAGCAATCATGGGCTAGAAGAGCAAAGCAGGAGGTATGACAATGCCTGACTTCAAATTATACTCAAAGCAATAGCTATAAAAATAGCAGAACACTGGTGAAATACCAGACATATGAATTAATAGAACAAAACAGAAGATACAGGAACATGCCTAGACATACTCCAATGTTTAATCTTCAACTAAGTAGCCTAAAACATGTTGGAGTTAAGACAGCCTATTCAACAACAGTGCTGGGAAAATTAGCTATCTATATACAGAAAATTGAGGTTGGACCCTTTCTCTCACCATGTATTAACTAAAGTAAAAATGGATCCCATATCTAAACATTAGAACAGAAACAGGCAAAAAAATCTGCAGGCCTGACATTTCATTTGGAAACAAATAAATTTATTTAGAGCCCTCTTTTAAACCATTCA
>NW_004524903.1:688613-693094 GCF_000260255.1 Octodon degus
GCCAAGGACTTTTTGAATGGAATGCCAATTACACAAGAAAGAAAAGCAGTACGGAACAAATGGGATTATGTCACAGAGCCTCCCTTAGCAGAGAAAATAATCATTAAAGACACAATCTATAGAATGGGCAACATTTTTTGACAGCTGTTCTTCCAACAGAGGACTGCTATCTCAAATATAAAACTGACTGAATAAAATTAGGCCACCAACAATAAAAGACCCAGTCAAGAAATAGCATAGTGCAATTAATAGGCACTACTCAAAGGAAGTATAAATGCCAACTGTGTGAAAAATGATCCAACATCTCTGGCCATTACAGAAATAAAAAGAGAAGTAATGCTAAGATTTTATGTTTGACCAAATATAGTTTTGACTAGCTTTCCTTATTTGCAGACTACATCAGAATATCAATTTAAATTTTTAAGTGTTACCATTATTTATTATTATAACAATTTATATGAAATCTTTTTTTTTTCACTACTGGGGACTGAACTCAGGACCTTGTGCTGGCCAGGCAAGAGCTTATTCTACTGAGCTATCTGCCCGGCCCTTGAAATCTTAAATATACCAGGTGAAGCACTGATCTATGTACACTGCAGTTTATTTTCTTAGCCATCTTCAAATTCAGTAAAGAATTTCATTGCATCACACTTTTAAATGAAGTGAGATTCCAATAATAAATAGACAACTCCAAAATATAAAGTTAAAAGTGTTTAGCATTGAGAATCATGTACAATTCTAAATTACTTTGAATCACCACACTCTGAAAAGCATCAAGTTGTTCCACAGGTTTGACTATTAGCATCTGATTATGCATTAAACCTATCAATTAAAACAGCAAGCAAGAAGGGAAGAAAACAGTTTGTTTGAAATCAGAGCACCTGGAGTCGAGTCTCATCGACTAGGTGTCATTTGTGTAAACCAATTCTGTATAATCTTAAAATTTGATTTCCCTATTTTAAGATTAGAATAATATTACAATTAAATATTTAAAAACAAAAGGTTTCTATATGTTATTTGACAGGCTACGAATTTAAACAAATTATCTCACTGAAGTCTCAACAAGATATGACAGGAAGAGTATCATTATAAACATGTAACAAAGTAATAAAGTTGGACTAAATGAGACTAATTGACTTGCCTGGAGTGACAATGCTGATCTGAGAGAAGCACAGTGAAGCTCCGCCACCTTGGTGTCTGATTCCATGAGCCTAATTGCCATAAAGTATGAATTTAAACATCACTTTTCTCCAAAAAATGAAGAGATAAGGGAATATTCCAATTAAAAGTTGAGGATTTAATAACATCTTGTTTTGAAGTTTCTGGAATTTAATTACACAACTGTACTAATACTAATACATATCCATTAAAATAGTCATATTAGAAAACAATAAAAAGAATAAAGCAACACAACAAAGAAACCTGCGAGAGCAGCGATCATGCTATCATTCATATTTAATCGTCTCAAGAAATATGTAGTAGGCAGCGCTAGCTCTACTTCGATGGAAGTCAAATTTGAGGAAGTTAGAGATCGCGTTCAGGGTTAGAGTATGATAATGGATGGAAGAGGGTTTAACTGCAATTGATTTTTTTTTTAACTCCAAAAGTCTGAATATTCAGAAGATTGTCTCATTTTTCAGCTGCTACTTGGGTAATATTTTTCTGGGCTTCTTGGCTACATGCTTTGAAAAATAGATTTACAAATGTGACTTTGATTAGGATGAATTAAAAAAATGGCTTTTATGTTGAATATGAATAATCTAGACCTTTCTTAGCTAGACAGCACATGAATAATAAGCCAGCCCTTTGAGGGCAGAGGTGATTAGCAAATTTAATACATTGATCAAGCCGAAGCCCTCAGATGTGAAAGGTTCTGATTAAATTTGACTAACCTAGAAACACTCTAATATATAAATATATATTTCATTGAGCATTTAAATTGATATATTTTTCACAAATAATTGGATATATTGCTAAGAATGTTGAGGCAGTGTCCAATCCATGTACTGACCACATATTCTCTGCAAAATGGAGAGAATTTAGTTCAATTTTTCTAACTCATAAATAATAGTAATAGTAATCATTTTTTACAAGCAAGTATTGCCTGGATATGCCATATTTAAGATATGTTGTTCTCAGCACAATTAATAGACTGAATTCAAACATGGGGATGCTCATTTTTCTTTGACTTTGAAGCAAAACCTTCCGTATTTGTATTCTATTTTCTTTATCTCTAAGCCATGCAGCAATATAACCTGTTTTCTTTTGCTATCTGATATGTTAAGCATATTTAATGTAAATTATGACAACAAAGCATGTTCTAATTTTATCTACTAACCTTAGGCAGCAGATAAGATATTGAGAGGAGCAATTTCACAGAAAAATATAACTATTGCAGGAAAAATGATTAGCTAACTATGGGAAAGGAAAGGGTTGGACAAAGTAGGGCATTTTATGGGATCAATCTAGTATAATCATGAGGCATGCAGTGCAGGGGCCACAAAGAGTAAAGGAATAAATTCAATATACACTGTAAAAGTATTTCCTGCCAGCAGAGACTCCAGTGAGAAACCTAGAAATAATTTCTACATAAATAAGCATGACATTAAAAGTAGATAATTCCACAGATGCACATCTTATTGGAGAAAATCTTTCTCACCTTCCTACTGTGTTTCAAGTGAATTGTCTGATTTTGTACAGTTGACATTTCATTTTTGATTCTAACATGCAGACAGAACCTATTTATGTATGTCACATAATAAAGTTAAGTTTATTGGTTTTTACATTATTTTCTTACATTTGAGATAATGAATTACTTTGTGATGTAGATGATGAAGATATTATGTAGAAAGGTAAATATATATATATATATATATATATATATATATATATATATATAAATATATATATATAATATGTAGGTATAGAAATAAAAACGGACAGAGTGCAAAAGAGTAAAGTTGTATCAAAAATGTTTATCATTCAAATAATGGTAGTAGATATACAAACTCATTCATATAGTCAATGTTGATATACATTTTTCATTCATTTCAATATATCAGGACTCAAGACATGTTATCATCCTCAGTTTTTGGTGAGTGCTTCTTATTTAACTAATCATTATTTCCTACCTGTAGAATTGAGTTAATTTAAAATAATGAGATTGTTATGTCCATTTCATACGATGAGTTGCCTAATATATGCAATGAGATGGCAAATACAATTGAAAACAAGATAGAATTACAGCTCTTCCTGGAAAACAAATACACAACCAGAGCATGCAAACCCAGTGTCATTCCATATAGTAGCAATCCAGGCTAAAATAAAGATGAAACAGCTTTGCTTGCTAGAATGAAGATATCAACGGCATTAAATTAGATTTTTTTTGGTACTTAAGTGAAAGACAGTTTTTCCAGTATCTGAATTACCTGCCTCAAATCACTTTCTAAATTGGACTAAACAGTATTGAGTTTTGGGGTTGTTTTTCTATTCCCTATGCTCAACACAAAGTTCAGCACTCCATTTCTTCTTAAACTATGAGAGAAGCTTTAATAATAGAGACTACATAAGTAACATTGAGATGAAATGTTTTAAATTGCATTTGTCTCCCTGATGTCTACTTCAGACTTGTCCCAAGAAAAGCACATATTTTGAAGTAGTCTTAAAGGGCTCTTCTTCTGAATAGATAATTTCTTTCATGAGATACACATTTTCTCTTCAAAAATATAACAGGAAATTAATTCCTTTGTTCTCTGCCGAGCACAATTGTCTGGAGAATGTTGATATTTATATATGAACATCTTACTTATCAGTGCTGGAATATATATTTTAACCAGAGATTCCAATGTGTGTGTGTGTGTGCGTGTGTGTGTGCATGTGGGTGTAGGAGACAGTGTATCTATATACATATGTCTGCATAACTGTTACTATCTTAAAATGACTATGGAAGCAGTTCCCTACACCTATTTTTATTTACTTGTTCCTAACATACTGAGGAAAACTAACGACTCGGAATCTTACATTGTGTCAGCATCCCTTTCAGCTGTCCAAATCAAAAACTGTCCAGTTCACTTGACATAGTTTTCAGCACTATTCCCCTTCCCAATTCCTAAGGTAACTGATGCAGACACAGGCCAGACACAATGGCCTTAATGTGATTATTTTCCTATGGGACAGATAGAAGCAACTTCTTGATAGGAACTGGTGCCCCTGACACCTTGTATAGACTGTGCAGCTATACCGCAGTGAGTACTTCTCAGTGACAAGATGGCATCATAAACTCATGCCTACTGTGTAACAACCACCAACTGAAACTCCCTGTGGGAAGGCTGTTTGAACAACTCCATGGCCACAAAGAAACTAATTGGCCAATAAGTGTGTCAGGGATTATTTCTGTCTCTGCTCTACCTCTGTCCCTGTCTTTCTCTGTCTCTCATTTTCTGTCTGTCTGCCTGCCTGCCTGCCTGCCTGCCTGCCTGCCT
>NW_004524903.1:693194-702590 GCF_000260255.1 Octodon degus
TGTGCTACTGACCTGTGCATATATCTTTAGGTCTCTTTTTTTAACCCAAGGACTATTAAGTAATGACATCTTTCTCTTTCTCTTAAATTTCTCCTAATCATTGAAGAGCAAGTCTATTTTAAAGATCTTTAAAAAATGGATATCTGTACTGGCAAGATAGCTCAGCACCCTAAGTGCTTGCTTAGGCAAGGGAAGGGACCAGAGTTCGATCCCCAGCACCACTTGCTGTGGTATCCCCACCCACAGGCACACTGAGCTGGCCATCCAGACTGGGCCCGGTGGTGCACGCCTGTAATCCCAGTGCTGGGGAGGCTGGAAACATGAGGATCACTACAAGCTGGAGTTTCATAGCAAGACCCTGCACCAAATTTTCTTTTTAAGAAAAGGATATCAATTTGTGGATTATATGTACATAAATAGATTAACAAAATAAATATGCAGCAGAATGCAGTAGAATAGTAATTTAGTGTTTCTAATGTCTTATTGAAAAACAGTATAAAACAGAAATAAATACTTTTTAATATATTTTTCAATGATACCAAAAAATTAAAAAAGATCTTGAAGCCAATCATGTCATTTCATGTAAAATACTGTAATATAAACACTATATTTTCAAGAACTACTTATCTACTTGAAATATATGGATAGTACTTTCTCGACCCTTATAGAATTGAATTCATAACAAGCAGGCTTTTACTGAAATTATATTTCATAGTACATCATGTTCTATTCTCTATGAATGATGCTGTTAATTTTACATCCATAAATTACATTTTAATTATTTAAAATAGATCTTAATTTTACTTAATTCCAAATTATGTCTAAGCTTTTAAAGGTTTAGATTTTTGATTTTAAGTCAGACACATTTTTTTTCTTGCATTTCAAATTTCCAAAGAAAAACCAAGATACATGAATATCTGATTGCATCTTTATTGGATTTAAGTGATACTTAAATCAATAACATTCTACTTTTAAAGAGGCTACTTGATTGTCAAGACACTTAATTATAACTGTATTCCACTAGCTGAAATAATCTAAATTTGTTTTAGTCTATTGAATCACTTTGATCATTTTAGCAGTTTATACCCACTGACAATTTTTGATTTAGTTGTTCCTCATAGCACCCTATATAATTTTAATTTCCCTGAAACGACTCAGATACAAACTTAAAATTTTAAATGACACTTTCTTTTATTCTTAGCAGTCAAATATAGATATATCTAATGATACTCAGTATCAAAAATTACTGTGGTTAAACTAAAATCTCTTAAAAGCATTCTACCAAATAGTTAAATAGCAACCAATTTTTCTCTACAGTACATGTGCCACCAATTCTTTGTGTTTACTGACTTGGACTAAATTAATGAAAAATATAATTGCACATGATACAACCACAATTGCACAATGCCAAACATGTATATTTGGATATCTTAACTGGATCACATCAAAAGATTTATAGTAAATATTCTCAAAAACATACATTATGTTCCACATAACACTGAAAAATACTTAAATCCATAAATCACACTGCAGGCTTTCAAGAGCATTCTAAATTATAAATTGTCCATAAATAGAAGTATTTTAGATATCGTTTTCTGTTTAAATGAATGTCTTTTAAAGTAATATGGTCATAAATACTTCATTTTCAATAAATGATTTCCAAAGACCATCAAATATTTAATGATTACATATTATAAAATGTATAATATACTAGCTTCCTAGTCTTAGAATGAGTATAAGTAAGTGTGTATATGTGTGCGTCTCTCCTTACACACACACAGGAAATTCTTTTGAGGTTACAAATTATTGTTCTCCAGGACTTCACATTTAGGCCATTTTTTTCTTATAGCATATGATCCTTTGTTGATTTTCTAAGAATGACAATGGTAATAATAACTGTTACTACTGATAAAACAATGAATGACTCTGAGCCATACTGTTCAAGACAATGAAGTCCTATGTATGAGGTAGTTGTTATTAGGTATCTTGTATTTTCAATCTTTAAAATAAAAAGAATATATCAAATAGTTCACAGTTTCGAGACAATGAACAAGAAAAATATTAGCCATACCAAACAAATAAAATAAGACCAACTGGAAACCACCATGGCAGGCCTGCTTCTTAACAGTCTTAATATATGAATACAGCTTACTCTTTGGGGCTTTTCATAGTTTTTCATCTGTATTCTTGCTCATATTTTTGCTCATTTTATGCCAATAAAATTGAAAAATAAAGCTTATTTAAACATAAACCTCTACCATAACAGTGTTATTTTTTTTTCTTTCTCCCATTTTTTGAAGACAGGTCTCACTCTGCACTTCAATCACTATGTGGGCCAGGCTAGCATCAAATGCACAGAGAACCTCTTGCCTCGGATGCCCCTGGACTGACTGCGATTACAGATGTGCCTGCCATAGCCCGCCCTTCCACTCCCTAAGCTTCCTCCTACTGTGCTCCCAGTTTTGCGACTGATATACTTGTGTTTTGCAATAGTATGTTAAAGAAAAAAAAAATCTTAGTATCTTGAATGCATTAAGAAAAATTGACCAAACATTTAACAATTTATATTTAAAAGTATATTTTTTAGTGATTTATGTGTTATACACTGATGAAGAAATAATGAGTAAAACCAGGAAAAAGATGGATACAGACTCTTCAAGAATGAGACATACAGGATATTAGGTATAAAAATATTATATGTTTATAAATGGCAAAAAGGAAAACAATATGAAATTTAACATAATAGAAGTTTTTAAAGTTTTCAAAATTTCGGTTGTTGAAAGTTCTTCTTGACAACAATTCTACATTTGTATATAAGTTTTGGTATGCTTATGCTAGTGAATTTATGTTTTCTAATAGAAATACTGTCACTTTAATGTGAGGACAAATTATGCTCATGGTCACACCCCTTCCACTTATACTTAATGCTACCCTCTCAAAAGAAGGCAAATGAATATGTACATCACCCTAGTATAGCAAATCAGGGCATTTGTTGTAGACTATGTTCATGTCAGTTCACTATGTTACCACTAGCTGGATGACTAAAAATTACTAATTTAACCTCTCACACTAGTGCATGCTAATAGTTTGAAATCAAGTGGTTGAAAATACATACTGTTTTGAAAACTCTAGATATAATTTTTTTATACCTTTTCCTGGTTTCTGATTGTTGCTAGCAATTTTTAGCATCTCTGAGTTTCCTCTTTGCTTGTTTTTTTATTGTAGCTGCATTCACCTCCGCATAGTGACCTTACCTGTTTGTCTGGGTTTATCCAACACTCTCCTATCATAAGGGTGACAGGATGCCTTAAGAACCCACTAATTTAATATGACCATATTTTAACTTGTTTATACCTGAAAAGAACCTATTTCTAAATGAAGGCACATTGCTAGGTTCTAGTGTATGTGAATTTTGGGAGGATACTACTCAACCCAGTATCAAGTCACAAAAGGAATTATGTGACTAACTGGGTGACAATATAAGCAGTCAATAAAAAAGAGGTTTCTAAATATCGAATGTTCAATATCTCCATTAAAATTGTGTCCATTGTATTTATCATGGAGCAAAGAAGGAAGAAAGAATGGAAGCACTCTTGGCTTTACTGTTCTTATTACAAATGATTACCTATGTTGCCTAGGGTAAAAAAGAAAAAAAGGGATTAACCAGTAAGACACAGTTGAAAATTGTGAAAACAATAAAAATGGCAAAATTTTATAAGACCAAGCTGTATTTGTATTATCCGAACAATGGCATAACTCTTATGTACTGATGAGTGTGCAACCCAGATTCTCCTCTGTGGGGCAAAAACATCTGACACAAACAACTTAAAAAGAAAAGTTTTATCTTGACCCACGATTTTGGAGGGTTCACTCCACGGTAGCTTGTGCTAGGTGAGAACTAACTTGCGCACATGTATGACAAAGGAAAGTTATGAATCTAGGACAATTAGGAAGCCAGTGATAATGGGAAAAAATTAAAAAAGCCAGAGAAAGGGGGAAAAAGAGGTTAGGCACAATAATAATTATCCTTTTAGGTTGCATTCCAGTGCTTCACTTCCTCCAACAACCTTATGTCTACACTGTGCACTTAGCTATGAAGTTATCAGTGGATTAATTCTCTGATGGGCAGTGAGCACTGTTTTCGTGATCTGTTTAGTTCCATGCATCCTGTGTGTCTGTGCTGAGGGGCTGGGTACAGGTTCTAATCTCAAGAAAGCTACTCTGTATTTTGTGGAGAAAATACATGTATAAAATATCTTCACAGATGTGTAAGGTATTAGCACTGTTGGTTGAAGAAAAACATATAAAACATTATTATTCTTTTTTTTTTTTTTTGGCGGAACTGGGGATTGAACTCAGACCTTTGCACTTGCTAGGGAAGCATTTATTCTACTAAGCCATCTCCCTGGCCCCTGTTATTAATTAATTGATAGAACAATTCTGACAGGAATCTCATAACAATCTACCCAAGTAGTTGAGTGTTTACATAACTATTGTGAATTGCAAGCTGGACTGTACCTAAATTAAAACACTCTAGTGAAAAACAATAGGCCTATATGTTAGTAAGAAAGCAAATAAACAATATTACATATCTAAAATGTGCAAATATACATTGATGTGCATGCAGAGATTGTTTCAAAAATGCTTTGACATGCTTTATGTTTTTTGTTGTTTGTTTGTTTGTTTTTTAATGTATTTAGCACAGAGTCTATAGAGTCTTACTACACAGCTCCAACTCATGGTAATCCTCCTGTCTTCAGCCTCCCAAATGTAGGAATTTTGGACATGCTTTCTTATTTTTACTTGTCATTTTTTAAAATTTTTATTGCATAAGCTAAACTGTATTTTGCTACGCATTTGATAAACACAGTACACAGTACACAGTTCCTAGTGGAATCACTGTGAACAACATATTCCATGTTATGCACCTTAGCAGTGTCTGACACATGGTGATTACATTATAAAAGATTATTTTTCTCCTTGTAACCCTCAGAACAATAGGTCACAGGAAAATGAATCAATTAGCTGCCAGTTGGTTGAGTCTAAATGGAGACCTAACTCTTCCTGAACTTCAAGATTATTTTTGCTTCGGCTAATAATTTCATGTAGCTTTAAGTTACAGTGAAAGAACTCAATGAGATCACATACACTTTGCCAGCTCATAGCAGCTAAGACAAAAGAAGTATTTTTCATCTAATAATTAAAGTTTGTAGTAATTTTTATGAACTAATTGCTTATTATACAAAGGAACATGAGACATTAATAAAACAAAAGATAAAGATAAATGAGGGCTGGTCAAATAGCCCAGCAGATTAAAGCGCCTGCAAGCAGGCACAGGGGCCGGGGTTTGATCCCTTGGCCTGCTGTGCCGGCCCCTCCCCCAGGGTGAACTGAGATGGCCATAGAGACTGGGTGTGGTGGCACGCACCTGTAATCCCAGCACTTGGGAGGCTGTAAACAGGCAGATCACTATGAGTGCGATCTAATAGTGAGACCTTGAACATCCTGTAGATCCTTTCCTAAAAATACAGAAAAAAAAGATCAGTAAATTATAAACTATTTAAAAGTAAATAGTACGTGTATAGAACTGTACTGTACTATATCGTACTATACTGTATTGTATTTTTTTGTGTACTGGGAATCAAACTCAGGACCTTGCACTTGCCAGGCAGTCATTGTGCTGTATCCCTACACACCTGGTTTACTGCATCATGAGAGATGTTGTAGTATTCATGCTTTTCCTATTGTATTTATTTTTTTACAGAGAATAAAAAATAGTAAACAAAACCCCTAGAAATGGTGCAGAATTTTACTAAGCAAAATAATAGAATTCAACAATGCCTTGTTACAGTGCATAGTTATCTTCAAATTAGTTGTTCAGATTACCAGATATAAATCAGCAAAATTGGTCAAAAAATCTATAACAAATTAAAAAGGAGAGAAAAAAAATAAGCATTTAATGTTCCTTTCAGTATACCAGCAGAAATCAGCAGTGTAGTTATTCAAGCATTCCTGTATATATTCATATGTATTTGTTTTTCCCTTCCTTCTTTCTTGCTATTTTCCTTTCCTTCACCCATGTCATTCCTTGCCTTTGAACAGTATCTTTCCCTTTCACAGTATCTATTATACCCTTCAGATTTTATTTATGTTTTCAGATTCTTATACTAGCAAGAGAGTATAATGCTTACACATGCAGATCTCATTTATTTTAATGAGAATAAAAAACATTAGGAAAAGTACAGACTGAAAAAAAACAGAAGATAGGAATTCAACACTGGCTGTCATGTTTTGTATTGTTCTCTTCAAAGTAGTCATACAGAAACTACTCAAAAGGAAAAGACCAAGTGGGATGAGGGAAAGGAAAAAAAAAAGAATGAAGGAAGGAATATCATATGACAGGTAAGATAATTGTATTATGAATTTTTATTGACTTTTTGAAAGAAATAGCTAATGCTTATTTTTGATAAGCATCAATTATCATTCCAGCAATTCCCTAGAAATAACAGATATCTTACAATAGATATTTTAGGCATAATGCTGCACACTTGTAATCCCAGAACTGGGGAGGCTGAGGCAGGAGGATTGTTGCAAGTTCAAGTACAGCTTGGGCTACAAAGTGAGCTCAAGGCCAGCCAAAACTGCCTAGTGAGACCCTGTTTCACACACACACACACACACACACACACACACACACAAATAAAAGTACAACATATTTGATAGTGTTTTATATATAAACCCTGTTGGGAGCACTGACGTTGAAAATGATTATGTGGGAGGGCAGGATGAGGCCTCACTGCCTAAAGCAGTCAAGCTACCTCAGTCTCCAGAAAAACATCCTGCCTGGACATTGTGGGTTATTAGTAGCTAGCCAACATTATGTCTTTCAACTTTGTAAACATCAAATAAAGGCCCTAACTGTTGTTCCGGGGGTTGGTTTGCTAAGCAGCCATACACCACCACCTAAGCCAGCTCATGTCTTCTTGTCTATCTTTTCCTCATTCCTGCCTCCTTTTCTCCCCAGGGTATAAGGGATCACACAGGTAGACCAACAGTATCCTGAGGACTCATAGATTAAGGTAGCCAAACTATGTCAGCTTTGGGAAAAAATTCCTGCCCTCCCACGTATGATCAATTTCAGCTTCAGTGGCCCCCAGTGAAACCCAAAAAAAGTCAATGATAGTAAAAACGGCATCAGTAAGGCAACATTAAAATTTCCAAGTGTTAGATAGGCCCACTGTTGTTTGAGTATGTATATATATGAATTTACATATGCCTACACTTATGAGCAGTAAACAATCCAGATTTTTTTAATAATTTAAGTTTAAAATGTAGTAAGTACTGGTTAAGTGAGTATTTTCATAATCAAAATTTTTCTTTTCTAAACAGAAAAACTGGAGAAAATTATCAGTGATGATACATACATATCAAAATAATAGATACTAATTCAAAGTGTGAGAAATGCCTGTGAGAATGCTAGCTGCCTTAATGCGGCCTCTGATGACTAAGCTGCAGGAGATTGTGCATGGTGAGGGGGAGTCTGAATCTAGACTGAAAGGACAGCGGACGCATGGACACCAGCAGCCCCTAGACAAACGCGGTCTCTGCTGTCCGTACGACTGCTGATCTGCTTAGAGGCACTAGACCTGAAGACAGCAGTGCCAAGTGTACCTCAGAAGACCCTGACCACGTGTACCTCCAGAGGCGGGATGTAGAAATAGGCAGCCCCTTGAGCTATCCTCTACATCTGTACATACACTACATTAGTGGCCTCTTCCATAAACAATCTGCGTTCTCCACCTGCCTAACTTCCAGGTGCAGGAAACAAAACACAGAAACACTACACACATATTGAGATTAAGTAATACATTCCTGAATAACTAAGGGTCACAGAAAAAAATACTGGAAGATAGTTAATAGCTCACAGATTCAAATGACAGTGGCAGAACCACATACTAAAACCTGTAGGACACAATGAAAGCACATCTAATGGGGAGTTTATAGCTGTGAGTGCTCATCTTAGAAAACTAAAGTACCAAATAAATAAATTAATGGTATAGGAATAAAGACAATACAAACCCAAAACTTGTAGAAGAAAAGCAATTATAACAATCAGAATGGAAATAAATGAAATTGAGATAGAAACACAAAAGGGTGATGAATAGAAGTACTGCTTTTTTTGAAAAGGTAAAGAAGATTTACAATCACTTATCAAGCTTACCAAAGGAAAGAGAAGACCCACATCAATAAAATTAGAAATGAAAAACCAAAAAAATTAATATATACGTCACTGGAATTCATAGGATTATTAGAAATATTTTAAAAATGCATGCCACCAAACTGCAGAATCTAACTTCATTTATTTTTTTTTTGCAGAACCAGGGACTGAACTCAAGCCCTTGTGCTTGCCAGGGAAGCACTTATTCCACTGAGCCATCTCCCCATCCTGCAGAATCTAGAAGTAGTGGATGAATTCCTAGATACATAAGGCTTACCAAATCTGAATAAATAAGATATAAAAATTCTCAGCAGACCAATAACAATCAGTAATAGTGATATAGCAATAAAAACATAAA
This sequence comes from Octodon degus, assembly GCF_000260255.1. Classification (NCBI taxonomy): domain Eukaryota; kingdom Metazoa; phylum Chordata; class Mammalia; order Rodentia; family Octodontidae; genus Octodon; species Octodon degus. Next base: position 701,771 of record NW_004524903.1, read on the forward strand.
GCCAGAACTCACTGGAATTACCAGTTAGTTTTAGTACATTGTTAGTGAAGAACTAGCTTCAATCTTCCTCAAAGGCTTCCAGACAATTGAAAGGGAAGGAATTTCTCCAAACTCATTCTAGGACTTGTAGTGCATTATGTTAGTTTCATTTATACTAATTAGAATGGATAACTACTGTATAACATATGTGTCAAGCCCTATGTTCAATATTATTCATGGTCCTTAAATTCTCACACTATGTATTAGATGTTATTTATTATTGCACCATATTATACATGAAACTAAATTTGGCCCAGCTATTCCTCATCTAGGTATATTCCCTAAAGAGATAAAGACAACATATTACAGTGACAATTATATAATCATGGTTTGACAGCACAATTCAGAGTAGATAAACCTTGAAAGTAGCACGTTTCCATCAATAGATTAAGAACACATTAATAGATTTTGTGAAGAGACGGAGACTGAGCGGTCGCTGCCACGTTGCTGACCTCAAGCAGCAGTCAACTCCACGTAGAACCTGGGAGCAGGAGATTTGGAATCGAATCTCTTCTCTCATCTCTCCTGTGAGATTTTTTTGATCTTCAGCTACAGTTTTTGTCACTGTAAGCAACTTTATCTTCAAACACAATGGCTAGCAATGTTACCAACAAGACAGATCCTCGCTCCATGAATTCCCATGTGTTCATTGGGAATCTGAACACTCTGGTGGTGAAGAAATCTGATGTGGAGGCCATCTTCTCGAAGTATGGCAAAATTGTGGGTTGCTCCGTTCATAAGGCCTTTGCCTTTGTCCAGTATGTTAATGAGAGAAATGCTC
>NW_004524903.1:703655-727618 GCF_000260255.1 Octodon degus
TAGCATTTGAAAGCAGCTTTGTTTGACTTAAGAGTTATGTGTATCACCCCACATCAAGTACTTTGTGAGGCTGTTAAACACAAATGTAACATTGTATTTTTGTGAATGAGAGCATGTCAAATGCATCCTCTAGAAAAATTAGTGCAATAGTCTTTGTTTTCTAAAGTTGATACTGTGGGTTATTTTTTGTGAACGCCTGATGTTTGGGATCTTTTTTCTCAAAATAAACAAGTCCTTATTAAACCAGGAATTTGGAGAAAAAAAAAGAACACATTAATAAAGTGCATTTCATATAATGGAATACTATTCTGCCATGAAGAAACATAAATGAATCATTTGTAGTAAAATGAATATACCTTCAGACCATAATGTTAAGTGAAACAGATCAGAAATACAAACCTAAATGTGATACAGTTTCTCTTACATGATATATTCAAATGTCAATAAACAGTAAAATGAAAGATAAATAATAGGAAATAGTGAGACAGATCTTCCTCAAAACAGAAGGTGATCAGGGGATGGAGGAGTGGAGAAAGGAATAAGGAATAAGTGGAAAAGTTAATCATAATTATTATGTACATATGCCAGCTCCATGCAGGGAAATATTGTGTTCTGCAAATATCCACTAATACAAATAAAAAACAGTTGACAAGCCTCCACACAGGTAGAAGTAGAGTTTGAAAAAAACTTCCAAGCCAACTAACTATAATTCAATATGTTTTCATGAAAGATGAATTACAGTTGTGTAAGAATTATAATTCCATTTAGGAAATAAAAAGCAAGCATTAGTAAAATAAAATGTAAACATAACCAGTATTTAATTTAATAGTTAAACTGAGATGCTTTTGACAGCGAGAGTGATACAATCAGTATTGTTTCATTCACATGCTATCATGAGCTCTTGACTTTATACCGCCTTGTGTAAATAGAGCCCCAATCCAGTGTAGTAGAAAGTCATGGATATTAGTCTTGGTCACACTCTAATTATTTCATTTCAGCTTTAGAACTAGTACAGCAAGAGAAAGAATATATCTGCAAGACTTCAAGTTCCCCACAGCTTGATTTGTTAGCCCACTTGCACTTATTAATTTCTATGCCAGTGAATCACACCAGCTAATCAGGTATTATTGAGGACAACTAGGGAAAATCTTGTCATTTGGTATTATTATAAATTCAGTTTTACTTTCTCAGTGTACCTGAGAGTCATTCCAAGAATTCAGTCTGCTTGTGCTCTTGCCTACTTCCTTTCTTAGCTATTCAGTTTAATGATATCATAAATGCTCCTTATTGGGGGCAGGGGAAACACTCTCTACTATGATCACAACTTTATTTTTCATGGCCAGATCTCACTATCATATCAAAGCACATGGCCTTGTTGATCCTAATAAGTCAACCATGATTTCATCTTTTTGAGTGTTCGAGCATTCAATGGCAATATAGTGCCAAACTCAGTTCTGGGAGAGCCAATGACAAAAGGTGTCTGACATATATAATACACATAATTGAAATACTGAGAAGTAATGGTGAGCTATTTCCCTGGCCCCAGATTTGCTTTCTGTACACAAAAAAATGCAAGTTAGAAAAACTTTTCACATATTTCAGTTGTGAGTATGGAGATGAGTACAAATAAAATATAAATCTTGAATTTTGTATCCAAAATCGGTATACAGTAAACAAAATTAAGACATATGCTTATTAGTACAGGTCATTATATTCTTCTCCTGAAAATAGAAGAAATTATCTCAATCGTGTATTAAAAGACTGGCCCGAAAAATCCCTGAGTTGAAGGCAGATCTATGTACTATAGAACTCTGATATAGATGATGGGTGAAGACTGGTTCAGCATACACTAGATTGTACGTCAGAGCCAGCATGTCTGAGTTGATGAGAACTGGCAACTAATTCTACAGATTAGAAATATGGGACCAATAAGCATTGTACTCCACTTTTATTATCTGCTATCCCATGCCATATTTATTGTTTACATGTTCTATTGCAGTATTTTTAAAATGTACTGATATCAAGATGTTTAAAAGCAAGACACACAGGGGATGGGGGTTAGATCCCTGGGCCTGCCATTCCGGCCCCGCCCCCAGGGAGCGCTGAGACAGCAATAGAGACTGGGCTTGGTGGCAAGCGCCTGTAATCCCAGCAATTGGGAAGCTATGAACAGGAGGATCACTACGAGTGGGATCTAGTAGTGAGACCCAGAACACCCTGTAGACCTTTCCCTAAAATACAAAAATAAATAAATAAATAAAATAAAGCAAGACATTTTGTAGATATATGTATATTATTAATCTTGCATGATAAAGAGTTTTACGTGTAGGTAAGTACATTTATAATAAAATCTTGATATGGTTGTTTCAATTATGTAGATTATTTTTGAAAATATTCAGTTTTCAATAATCCCACATAATAATATATGCTTGAGTATATCATTAATTTTTACCATGTTCTTAAAATATGGAGGGTTAAATCAACATGAAAATTTAGGAAATGTCTGAATTTTATGCCAAATAAGTTAGAATTTTCTTTTTTCTGTATTTAGGACAGGGTCTACAGTGTCTCACTATGTAGAAGGGACTCATAGTGATTCTCCTGTTTTCAGCTTCCCAAGTGCTGGGATTACAGGCAGGCACCACCATGCCCAGTCTCAATCACTGGCTCAGCGAGTCCCGTGGAGGCCAAACCAACGTGGCCAAACCCCGTGGGGGATCAAACCCTGGCTCCTGCACTCTGCCTACACAGGCACTTAAGTAAGAATTTGACAAAGTGTATTTCATCAATGCAGAGTTTTTTCTTTATACTATGTAGTATGAGAAGCTGGAACATTTAAGTGATCTGTAATTACTGATGCTTAATGATGTTTCATATGAGGCCTAAAGATATTTCAATAAATTATTGTCACAGTTTGGTGTTCTTGCAAGGGGAGCAATATAATACATGACACATTTTATAATAGTATTTTATAATGAATTGCCTAATCATATACAAGAAAGGCAGGAAATCTGTCCACTCACAAAACACTAAAGACTCCAACTGAGGGTGTGGATCCTAATATTCTACATGAGTCCAGCTGAAAACCTCGAGGCCATAACAATGCCCTCCACAAGTCCATTTGGAGGCCTAGAGCCCACAACAAAGACTCATGCAGGCCCACTTCATGGATCTGTGCTGGAAAGGCCCAAAGGTCAGTGGTGGAAGTTAGGAAGTCTATGCCAGGGGCATGAAGGATCTGCGCTAACAGGCTGCGTGATCTGAACTGGAGCCAGAAAGCAATGCTCAAGGAAAGCCTCAGGTCTCCCCTCCAAAGCACCACGGCCGTCCTCTCCAACAGTGAGGTCCCAAGCCCCTCCTATGATGAGGTAAGCTGAGTTCCCACCAGGAAAGCCATTGCAACGAAGTTCTCCATGAGACTGAGCAGTGCACCATCTTCCCCTCTGGAGCCAGGAAGTGATTCTCAAGATGAGGACAAAAGCTCCTCCACAGTTCCTAGGACAGCCAGCAGAACAAGGTCTCCAGAAGAACAGCCTAAGAGAATTAGCAGCTTCCAGTGGCTCCAACAGCTTCTCCAAACAGCATCCCTAATGGCATTTCAGCAGCTTCTCTTGTCTGCAGTTTATGCTGCTGGCAACAACCCTCAGGTGGGCGTCTCCATCCAGCACCACACTAGTTTAATTCAGCTGGGTGTAATAAATTGACCACCAGTTAGAAAACCACCACAATTATTCAAATCTATCATTTTGCAGTTGCCTTGTTTTTGGTCTTTTTTTATTTTACCGTATTTTTTTGGTTGAACTGTTTTTTAGGGGAGGTTTATTCTTTGTTTTCGGTGCCAAGGACTGAACCCAGGGCTTCCAGCTTGCTAGGCAAGCATTCTACTGCTGAGCCAAATCCCCAGCTCCAAATCTATCATTTTGTATAAGATACAATTTGAGACTTGCCATTATTGCTTTCTTTTTCTCTGCTAAAATTCAAATTTTTACAGTCATGTTTGTGTCTGAAAATCTTATAATTTGAAGTTCTATATGAAAATCTTATCTAGTCACTCTCCTGTAGTTCTTTTTTAAATATTTAATTTTGTCATCTTGAAAAATAGTAAAATAATCAAAATCAGATTTTCTTTCTTTCAAATCCCTGCTTTAAAATTGTATTATGCATGATTTGCAAATCTTTACAGTATGTCTAGCCAATTGTTTCAAAATATGAATATTTTGAGGAAGATAAAATGCAAATAATATTTGAATCCAATTACAATTATTTCAAATGGATAAGGACATTGAAATGTAAATAGTTTCTCATTTAGCTTCTGTGTTGGCCCTACAAGTGGAATAATTTAAATTTCTTTCTGAATTTCAGTGCTTAGTAATTATATCATCACTATTCCATATTTCTCAATTTCTAAATTTATGATGATAAATAAAAAGCATATGATTCATGTAATTTTTGTTTACTTATTTATGTATTTTGATTCTTCGGATTTATAAAGCTTTAAATATAAAATTAAATTACAAACTTAAGGAAACAATTTAAGACAAATATTTCATTTCTTTTAAAGAATTTGATTATTACTCACTTAACATGTTATACAAGAAGGACATTAAAAATTGTCATGTTCACATGCTGAGGCTAACCTTACAAATATGTGGATTTCTCAATTATGCAAAAGGTGTAAGTGTGTGAAGCATATTATCTTAAATGAGCAATGTACTATATGTTTGACGTATCTTATGCTATCCATTATCTGTATCTTCAGTAATAAACTTGAGGAATAGTAACATAATGAGTATTTTAAAATATAAGTAGGTGTATTGATTTTATATTTATGACAAAATATGTTCATATTCAGCAAGAATATTCATGAATTCAAAATTATTCCAGACTTCTTAATTACTGATCTTGTCAGCTATTCCTTTTTTATGCACCCTACAAGCAATTTCAGCTTATGGCCTAGGCCCAATCCTGGTTAGCAGAGATTAGCAAAGAGAGGCCCAGAAGTTATAAAGGAAAATTAGTCATGTACATCACGAATTTGAATCTAGACCAAACTGATAGCGTAAGCAAGCCAAGAAAGAAAGTGGTTGGTAGGCACTGAAAAGATCTTCATTTTTGTGTGTACAAGTTCCTTTTATTTTTCCCATGGACAGCTTCCTCTTTCTTTCTACTCATGCTCAAAGGCTGCAAATCTTTTTTCTCTGCTTCCACCCTTGGTTATATAGACTCTGTTTCATTTTAGTCCTTTATTCAATGCAATAATAATTGAAATTTTACTTAAAATATATTTTAAAGGCTCTAACTTGGACTTTAATGTATCAGCTTTAATTTTTTGTTACAAAAAATGGAATTGAGTAAATACATATTTGATCCCTTGTCCCTAATCTAGAAATTGTATATAAAAACATATGTTGTCTTTTTGTGCACACAAAGAAACGATTTTGTATTTTTGTTTACACATACAAATTAATCAGTTGTTTCTAAGGACATATATTATCATTTTTTACTAAGACCTTCCAAACATCTCGTCGTTTTTTCTTTAGTGAAAAACTAATGAAATTCAGGATAAGATAAAATACATATTGATCTGACACATAGACAATGCTTAATCCTGTCATGTTAATATTTTTCCCTCTCAGTAGATTAAAAATATTTGGAGTGGAAGCTGAATATAGATATTTTCCTTCTAAACATGTATTACAATAGTAATAAAATATTTTTAACTTTAAAATAATTTTCATTACATTATAATTATGGTTTGGATGAGATATTAAATGACACATGTTTTAAAAATGCCACAATACTAGCTGATTCCCTGAAGGTATGATGTCACATAGCATTGGCTTGTTTCATATCAAATTGGGAATATTAACCAGGTCAGGCTTGTAAAGGGGAACATCAATATTATTGACCAGCATATAGCTTTTGCCTCTACCACAACTGTCAATTGGTTCATTAACATGTTGCATAAGAGTTGAGTGTGGAAGCATGCAATGCTCATTGGCATCCATTAATTTCTGAACAACGTAACCTTCACTTTTCATGCAGATAGAGATATCAGACTCCTAGTGTTGTTAAGCAGGACATTTAATTATCTTTTTCTCAAACTCATTACTACAACTCCACTGTTATCATTATTAATTTACTTAACCTTTATGTAAATTATTATCCCATTGGGAGAAGTCTTTATCTTTAAACTTTCTGCTGACAATGCAGTGAGATACATCATTAAAATCTCCAGCCCAAGAGATACTTACTTCCTTGCTTTTTCCTTGATCTTTGGTATCAGAAGCTCACATTCTTTCCTGTTGTGAAAACTCATGATGATATCTCCTTCATATGAGTACACGCTTCCATTCTCTAAGCCAGCCATGTATGCACAGTGCCCATGAAGGTGGAGATGTAGGTGGAGAAGAGAGTGCTCAAGCAGTTGTCAAAGGCTCTTTCAAACTACCTGTGTGTTCAATAGATGTTTGAATCTGATTCAAACTAATATACTGAATAATTAGCACTATTGGGGAGTCCTTTAAAAATAAGAGGACACCAAGTCATGATAGATATAAAGTGTTATGATGACCTAAATTACCAGAGTAATGTATGCAAATGCCATTGGAATCAAGAAAAGTTAATAGCAATGTTAACCCATATGATTATGAAATTGGCATTCTTAAAATCTAGTGTTACCACTAATGGTTTAATCAAATTGGAATAGTTTCTGGAGTTTCCAAAAAATGTAGCCTGAACATTATATTTGCTATGTCAAAGTGGCAAATAGCAATAACAAAGATTATTTGGAAAAAAATATCAATTCCAGCACTAGACTATGTGATGAGTTAGCCATTGTTAAAGATTCCTATTGATTAGATCATTCTGATTATCTTCCTAGCTTCATTTGGTATTGTGTAAGTTTTACTTGAGAATAATTTCAAATGGTGCATCACTTCACTAACAAACTTATAATTGGTGAACCTTCCTTTTTAACAAATTCCTTAGACCTTCTTTGTATTCTCTTTGAGAAGTGACACTGTCCCTTAAACTACTGTCACTATTAGATATTTCATTCGAGATGACCACAGGTATTAATTTAATTAGATATTTAACCACTAAATGTCATGAGATATGAGTCTTGTTTTAAACTAAAATAAAAGATTTGGGACCGGGGAGATAGCTCAGAGGCATAAGCGCCTGCCTAGCAAGCGCAAAGTCCTGAGTTGAATCCCTGGTACCTAAATAAATAAATAAATAAATAAAGGTTCTCTGTCTTCTGTCACAAAGTTACCAGATCAGCTAGCAAATTTAACTTCTTTGAATGTTCCCCCTAAAATTTTCTTGCCTACATTATTCTAGTTATCAATTGTTGCATTAGTTATAAAATCCAGTTGTAAAGCTAGCCTATTTTCTATAATGAATCTAATGTATGTTTATTAAACAGACACTCAGTAACTGAAAATATAAAGGCTAAAGTCATAAGGTCTATGCTAATTCCAAAAAAGTTTTCTCAAAAAGTAAGATATGCCAGTATAACAATTTTATTTTCATTTATCTTGTTTCTGAGTAAAGAATTTGAAAAACTGACTACTTCAACTATGACACACATACACACACATGCATGGAAAGAAAGAGAGGGAAACAAAGTGAGACAGTGAGAGAGAGACAGAGACAGAGACACAGAACGAGAGAGAGAGACAGAGAGAGAGACAGAGAGAGACAGAGAGAGACAGAGAGAGAGAGACAGACAGACAGACAGACAGACAGACAGACAGACAGACAGAGACAGGGATTCCAGTACAAAAAGTTTAAGTTCTAGGAATAGAAATGACAGAGAAAATGTTATTCTATTGGGAATCCTTATTTATTGTTCAAATTTGACTCTGAATATATTTATGAATCCCAAGTGGATTGAATGGCTTCATCACAAAACCTGACTTAGGTCAACAGAGTGCTGAACAGACTTCTATACTGGAGAGCTGCTGCTGTCTTACTATGTGAGTTGCAAGATTGAGTGAGGAAGGGTGGGTGAGGATGACTTATTTGATATACTGATGTTCATTAGACCTTATTTTCTGCTCTACTAGATATTGCTCTCACTCAGAACCTAACTTTGTATACCACAAACCTGTTTATGGCGTTCAGGCCTCATAGTCTCTCTTCTGAAGTGAGTCTTTCTCTACACATTATTTTGCTACTATTTATTCTTACCTATTATAATTATAATGAGGCTTTAGGAAGCTTGTAGGGCACTCTAACATCCTTAACCAAAGGGAAAGAAAATATATTTAAGGACTGCATTTCAAGGTCAGTGGGGACTCAGGACATAGGAGAACCTGTACTGTAACATCATGTAACTCAGTTGTGTCCCAAATTTTCTGATCAAGGAGATTATGTGGCCACAGAGGAAAGTGATCTATGATGTAGGGTGTGCCTTAGGAGAGTCCCAGGGACAGAAAACATTCTCTTGGGCTTTCACAGAAAGCAAATTGGTCAAGCAATGGCCGTGACTCATCCACATGGCTGACACTGATAAAGGATCTACCAACTGCGGTACAAGGTTTCAGGGTAAATCCTGAGGGGATATGACTAACACTGTCACATACAAAAGTTACATTTCTTATTATAGAGGTCTTGCTTTATCTTGGCCTTAACCATCCAACAGAAAAAAATAAAAACCAAGTATAAGAAGTAAAGCCATATTAATATGCTGAGCTGTAAAAGGCTTAAGTCAACAACTTCTGACATTACCAGTCCTACAGATAACCCACTACTATTATGGACTACTAGACTATATTGGAATATTTTGCTGAATTCACACCCCTACAATATTTAAATTACAGTGGAATACCCATCTCTGACAAAATTAAACAAAATAAGGGGATACAAATGAAGAACAATTTTGTATCTGTATATTCAAAATGGTTGGGATAGATATATAGTTACCTTCTCTTAATTCAATGAATAAAAGATTTGTACTAATAGTGTTTGTGGACAGGATGTCATGTCTGCACCTTGTGCTATGAATGATCACTAAGAACACAACAATATTCAATGTATTAATTGTTGAAACTGTCCTGCTAATTGGTTTTAAAACTGTCCAATTGCTATTTGTTTCTCAATAAAATTATATATATATATATATATATATATATATTTATGGACTTCAAAATTTAGATAAAAGTGATGATTAGTTTTAAAAGCAAGAATTTAAAACAAAGAAAATCTTATCAGTGTGATCAATGTATTTTTTTAGAAAACAATACTATAGCAAGTTATACAAGTTAATTTTGAGAAACTAATGTATGCTGTTACAGTATACTATCAACCTTTTCATTTAAACAGTATTTCCATACATGTTAGAATCTGGAAGGAATATGCCTTCCTCACACTATCATTTAGTGTTTCTTTCTCCACTCCTCAAAACACAAGAATTGCTTTTTAGTATCAACTAACTACTTACGAAAGCTATAAGGCACAGATATTTATAAACATTACACGAGTTATAATGAAGGTAACTGGAAAAACACAACCAACATTTATGAGAAAGGGTCAGTTTTGGAAGTGGTACGCACTAAAAGAGTTGCAATCAATACTGTTCATGTCCTGAAACCAAAATGATGAAAAACCTTATTGCCATTCTACCAAACACCATATAACTAAAGACACTGTGCAGAGGAATGTGAATTCAGCGTACTTATCGCAGGATTGAAACTACAAAGAACCAACCTAGTCAATTACATAAGTTAAAGAGTAATATCAAATTTCTTTAATATACCAGCACTATTTTGGAAGCATCATCAGAACAAAAAGAAATTTAGTTATGAATTGGCCTAAGCTGTGATCTATACTGAGATTCAGCTTAGCAATAGAAAAGAATTCCAGATTTTCTGAAAAAGTGGTGAAGTCCTGCTAGCTGTTATTCCTCAAAGGAAGCTTGGCAGGCTTGGAAGTATCTGTTTATCTTCCAATGGTTCTAAGAGTTCTATATTCCAAGTAATTCAGCAATTAACAGGAGAATTTAAGCAAGAGAGACCAAAAGCAGACTTTGTAGTAACATGTACTAGAAAGATTGGCATTTTAAAAAAGTTACATGATAACTGTAAATCATGAAAACAAATTAAAAACATTAAAAAATTAAAAAATCAAATCAAATGTACTCATAAAAGTATACTTATTTTGTTAGATCTATTTTATGTACACTTATTTTATGTCAGTATATTAAAAAATTTGCAAGAGATGGAACTCCCTAGAGTTTATAACAGAAAACAATAACCACCACAGGCACCTCCTCTGTGGCTTTCTTCCATGTGTGACAGTTTGACTCTTTTATTCTGATTCCCACAGTCCAGGTGTCTGAATGATTTTTTTTCAACAAATTCTTCAGAGCCCATTGTACACCATCACAAGTTTTTGCACTTGCCTCTATAAATAAGAGGTAATGGTTTCGTGAAAACTTGGGCCTTCATTTCTATCAGCTTCATAATTATTCTTATTGATTTTTTTCCAACTAGTATATTTACTGTCATTTCTTCTACAGTATGTTTCCAATTCATTTAACCAATTATCCAGCTTAACAAAGGTGTCTCTTCTTGTGACATCATAAACTAATATAACACCCATATTGCAAGAGTAGTCTTATTTCCATCCACTGATACTGTTTTCACCTTGAAGCCAATACCTACCACCTCTGCAAGTTCTGGATCAAAAGTATCATCTGTGAACCCCAAGAGCAGGCTGGGTTTGCCCACCTGTTCTCTCCGAAATAAGGATCTTTGGAGAGGGCAACACGCCCTCGTCTGTCCTGACCCCGCTCTGCACCAACTCCAGCTGGCCTCTGTGTGCACATCTCTGCCCTTCCCCCAGGGAGCAGCCTGAGCATATGATTAATGTGTTTGTATTTCTTTTTATTTTAAGTTCTCAAATCTTAGAGCATCATTTCATATTTTAATTTTAGCCTTAAAATTATCATAGTAATTAAATACCATGTATTTCTGTGGAGAAGCACCAGGACCACTCTCCGTGAAAGAAGAGAAATTATCTCATTTGGGATAAACCTGGCCAGGTTTCCATGCACTGACATGTACAGAGGTGGTTAAGTAACTTTTCCTTGCCCCTTCAGCTGGCTATAGGCAATGCAGATCAGTCCAGCCTAGTCTTTGAAGCAAGGTCAGTGTTACCCTGCCCCAGATTTCCCCTCAAAATACGTGAGCCAGGCAGGAGGCAGCATGACAGCAAAGGCTATTTCAGACCACCGACCCAGTCCAGCTCTCAGAACTCTTGTACTCCCAGGTGCTCTCTCAGCTTCCAGTCGCTCCCTTCCTTAGGAATGAAAGCCGGGGTTCAGTCCCCTGTCAAGGCCTTTGTGCCAGTTAGCCATCATCCTCACTGGATGTAGGACCCTCTTGGTTCCCCAAAACTACAAATATACCTACTGTCTTTATTCTCATTATGGGTTGCACTGGAAGTGGTTGCTTGAATTAGCACTCCAGAATTCCAATTACTTTTCCATGGGATTGTAAATATAAGCTTCTCAGGTTGTGCAGAGAACCAGGAAGGGCTAGATATATATTTCCATATCGATGAGTAGTTTTGTTCTTTCAAGAACATATCTGATGTTAATCTTTATTGTACTTTTTATGTTAAGTTTATCTAGAATTGATCTTGTAATCAATTTGGATTTTCTGATAATGGAAGTGAAAGTGATCAACTTTATATAGCAATAAACTTCAAAAGGGTAGTTAACTAGGCACATTCTTTTTTTTTTTTTCTGGCCAGCTCAGCCCTGCCCTGAGGATGGAGCTGTCACAGCATGAGGTGCCGGGACTGAACTTCAGTCCCCTGTGCCTGCCTAAGCTTGCCTAGGCAGGAGCTTTACACCCCTGAGCTATCTCTTTGGCCCAACACTTTCTATTTTTAAAATTGTCAGTAGTGATGATGAGAAATAAGTCTTTTGTACTTCTTTCATTTAGTGGTATAAGTTTATAAAATAATATTTTTAAAAATATTTATTCCAAAGACTTATTTTTAATCATCATTAGCTTTTCTTTTTGTAAACTGATGCAATAAACATTTTTTCCTATAATTATATTTGGGAATAATAAAAGAAGGCTAGTAGAATACAAAAGGATGCTTTCTCACATAGGAACAGTCCAAGACTGAGCAGGAGGGGATAGGAAAATTAGTGTGCAAGGGCCTAATGATCTCAATGAATAAACATAAAAGATTAATAACGGCAGCAATAATGAAAAGTAAATAAGGCAAAAACAAGGAGGATGGAGGGAGAGGGAAATAAATGCATTAAAAAGAAACAAAAGGTATCATGTACAAGTTCACATTCTGCAAGGTGATTGTAAACTGCATGTATTACAAACATGTACTAATAACAAAATAGAAAAAGAACCACAGAAAAATTTTAGAAGTCTTTCTAAATGCAGATCTTTGAAAACAATGATCTTACAATACATATTAAACATCTAGTTATATATGTACACAAACTATATTGATTGTTATCCTTACTATTTTAAAACAGGCTTTCCCATACTGATAGAATATTCTTAGAAAATTCTTGTAAAAACTTTTTTTTTACAATTAGCATGCTTATAAAACTAGGATATATATCATAGCAAATCAAATTTTCTGGATCATTATATATCACTAATTTAAGGTACTTCCTGATTTAGCAGTATTACAACCAGAGCAATTTACTTTTATTTTTTCTTTGCTTTATACTTTGAATTTTTAAAATGGAGAATATAAAATCACTAATAAATTCTACAATTATCAAACAGATATAAAATTTGCTACTGAGAAATACTCATTTGAATTTATTTAACCGGGAAACTACTCAAAGTGATTCTAATTAATTGCAATTTTTCTTTACTATGACCTACAGAAACAAGGTATAGTTTTGTTTAGCACAGCTGGGTGATCATAGATAATACTAATTAATGTTCTTTGTATATAAAAGACTAGAAAAACTATGTTAAAATTTTTATAATAAAAGTTTTTAAATGTTTATGGATAATTATGTTTAATATGATTTAAAATCATACCATTTACACATGTACTATATCATCCACATCTCTTTAATTTATGTGGACATTTTAGCCTCTACATACTATGGAAGAATTCAAAACTATTACATAAAATACATTTTTTAAAACTATATACAAGAGAACACTACATTTTATTGTCCCTTACAAAAGCTGAACATATATTTTTCAAATTTTCAAGGAAAAAATAACTTTTCAAATGACATATAAACATGAATTTTTTTGCTTCATTTGGCTTGTAGCCCAATGGAGCTTAGTCACATTTAGTGAAAAGATTCGGTAAGTATTACCTAATCCAATTTTTAAAATTAAGGTGGCCTAGATGTACAGTCATTGGATATTTTGGATAGAATGTATCCCCCACTTGCCCTTGAATTGCTATCTTTCTTGTAGGAAGTCACAATCTCCATTTATTCTGCCTTCAGGTAAGTTTTCTTTCACTGACTTTATTGGTTCATTTCCCCTCCTCCCCCGCTTTGGGCTATTTAAGGTATTAATACAGCTCAATTATCTATCTCTTTTCTGATTATCTGGATTTTTGTTAATGTCTCTTTCCTGACTTATGACACTGAGCAGATTATTTTGAAGTACACACTGTAACCGTTAGGCTGTGTTTTCTCACAGGATCTTCATTGGCATAATAAATGTTTGTACTACAATTTTCAAAAACCCTTTGGCCTCAAAATATTCAGAAATAAAGTTTTGATGCCCAGACAATTGCCTAATAACATAGTGTCTGAGTTTCTTTAGGCAAGGGTTTGAATATTCTGATTCAGAAATGACCAAATTATCCAAAGATTCTTTCCAGAGGCTCGTATCAATTTATCTGGGCTGTGTTGGGCATATGGTAGAAAGGTAGCCTCTGGGGAACAGACTACAGTTACACCTCAGTTCCCTAATCCTTGTGTTTGTAATTTGGTTTAAAAATAAAAATGTTTGGCAAAATTTTGCTTCCCTTTACAGCCTCCATGGTGATGACAAACGAGACAATACCAGTCTTCCCCATGCAAACACAAATGCATCCATCTTCCCCCAAATCATTCAAAGATAAACTCATAAATTGAGGTGTTGTTATAGGCCACATACGATGTTCCAGTGATAGCAAGTGAAATCCAGGGAAAGGTGCTCACAAAATTAATGCTTGCATTGCCCTAGTCTATCCTCACATTCTTGTCTTCATTTCTCGATGCAGGTTGAATACATACTTCCAAAGGGTGTCTCAAGCATAATAAGAATGTAATACCTGGGCTGGGAAAATAGCTCTGGGATCTAACCACCTGCCTGGCAAGCACAAGGACTTGGGTTCATTCCTTGGTACCGCATGCCATGCTGACCCCCGGCTGAGCCAGCTACCGAAACCGGGCATGGTGGCACACACTGTAATCCTGGCACTGGGGAAGCTGAGACAGGAGGATTACTATGAATTAGAGCTGTGTAGCAAGACACTGTACCTAATTAATTAATTAATTAATAAATTTTAAATTAAAAAAGAATGTAATAGTTTAGAGCTGGTGGTTTCAACTCTACATTGACTGATGTCATAAATTGAGTATTATAGCAAATACAAATATTTAAATTAAAAGTAAATTAGATATGTATGTGTGATGGAGAAAACTGATCCATCCATTTATAGAAAAAGTATAATATTTACAGAGAGCCTTAGGAACTCTAGAACTAAAATCACTAACTAAAAATTCTGCATCAGTTTTAAGAAAATAAAATACAAAATGTTTTTATATTACTTTTCAGTTAGGCTTCTAATTCCAGGAGAATATGTAAAGAAATGGGAGAGTGGAAGTTTTTGAAGATAGATTGATAAAAATTCAGCAATAAAAATTGCTGAACTTTGAGGCCTAAGGAAAATACTATAGTAAACCATCGTGCTCAGAGATAGTGCTTTGTGGGTGTCGAGGTGAATCAAGAATGGCTGTCTAGGGCCAGGGAGATAGCTCAGTAGAATAAGTGCTTGCCTGGCAAGTGCAGGGTTCTGAGTTCAAACTCCAGTACTGAAAAAAAAAAAAAAATGGCTCTCTTCACAAAAGAAAAACCAAGAAGCAATGTCTTAAACTCTCTTCAGAATATATCAAGACAATTACTTCCTCCCCTAATTTCTAAAGTCATACTTAAATAACTTTAAAAGAATATAGACTCTATTATTCAAATGATCTTTAATATTTTGCATAAATCAATATCAGCAGATACTCAGTGTCTAATCAAACACTGTACTCTATAAAAACATTGGTTGTATCAGCACAATGAGATTTCTTAGAATTGTAAAAGTGAATTCATATATTAGTCTTTATTGTTCAACTAAAGAAACATATGATTTAAAAATTCAACCAAAAATAAAAAAATGAACAAAATAAAATATTAAAATTCGACAAAAGTATATAAGCCATTAACTTATATCCAAACATAAAATCATAACTTTCAAAAAAAATTTAATGGTAAAATAGGTGAAACTAGGAATTTAGTTTTTAATAAAACTGAGTTTAAAAAATGGCCCTTGGAGAAATAACTTGTAAAATTATGTGTAAATGTTAACCACTGGATCCTTAAAGGAAAATAACATTTTAAGAAATAATTTCCTATAACTTTATGAAACATAAACTCTCCTTATATTTTAGAAGCACTGTGGAATTATTGGAGGATAACAACAGAGAAAAATAACTCAGAATCACATAGAGTATTGTCATTCATTGATAGAAAAAGTCCAAAATCCACAAAAGAAAATGATCAAATATCCCTAAGTCGTACTCCTGCACCTATTATGTGTTTCTTCTCAATAAAAGAAACAATTAAAGTCCAGCAGGCAAATGATCATGGGATGTTTTTAAGATTCTAAAATGTGCAAATCTAGAATTTTGGATGCACTGAGTAAACATTTTCATACAAAGAAATACTTGGAAATTTTGACCAAATTGAAGTACTGAATATTTTTGGGTATTGTGTTTGCTTTGTTTTGGAACCATGGAGAAAATGATTGCAGATGGAAGTACAAGAAAAGGCACCGAAGAATAAAAATTTACTAACTCTAAAAATAAATATTTTTAAAATGTAAATGTGCAGTGACGCTTGTTGACTTGGCCCGCAAGTCGAGACACGGGGTAATGACCTGGAGGAGGAGGAACGGGGATGAACAAGACAGGGCAAGAGATACAAGAGACGGAGACAAGACAGGCTTTCTGATCAAGTCTCATTTATTGAAGAAGTGAGCGGGGTCTAAATAGCTGTATAGTGGAAGCAGTTGGGTGGGACTAGTTGTGGATTGGTAGTGGAGGTCCAGGACCACAGGAAGATGCCGAGGCAAGCGGGGATTGGTGCTGCAGCACTTCTTGCCCAAATAAGGGAAAATATAACAGGAGTGTTCTATTGCCCCCCACAGCTTGTACCTTTGAACAGACAGAGCTTTTACCACCAAATGAACTTTAATAGACTTTTTCATATCTGACTAACATCTGAGAAATTACCTTTTGAGGAAACAATGCACATATTTTTAGAATTTTCCACAAAATTAATTGGTTTTTCTTTTTTTCTTTCTTTTTTTTTTTTTTTTTTTTTTTGTGGAACCGGCAATTGAACTCAGGCCCTTGCACTTGCCAGGCAAGCGCTTATTCTACTGAGCTCTCTCCCCGGCCCAATTAATTGGTTTTTAATATTGAACTTTCAGAAATTTATAGAACAAATCAAACTTACCACATGAAATCTATAAATATGTGTTACATTTTAAAAGCAACCTTATTGACGTTTATAAGGCACTGTGTCCAATATGCAGAACATACATTCTCATCATGCATCTGTGGAGTTTCATAAAAAGGGACCATCTTGGATGCATAAAGTTTAAAAATAATTGAATTAAATTCACACAAATAATATGGTTTGATCTATGAAACAAAAAAGGGGAAAGTGATCAAGTGATGGGGAGTGTCTGATTCACTTCACTTAAGGGCACGGCAGTCTCAATGGAAATCCATTTGCCAAGAATGCCTAGAAGGAAGTTTATTTATCTATTTATCTTTATATTAGAGTGCTACTCCATTTCACAGAAATGTCACTTTTTTTAATCCATTTATCTGTTGATGGGCATTGGTCATTTCTAAGGTTTAGCTATTACAATTTGTGTTGAGATAAGCATGGGTATGCATAAACCACTGTAGTAGGATGTTTTGATTCCTTTAGGTAAATTAGGAGGAGCAGTGGAGATAGAGAGGGGAAGGTACTGGGGAAAAACTGGAAGAATCAAATATGTAATATAATATATATGTTCCCTATGATGCATATGATCATTATGTACATTAAATTGTACCAATAAAATTAGCATATAGACACACACAAAGAGATGAGGAGACATAGAGAAGGGAAACACAATGAAAAATATAATTGTGATGTGTGGAAAACATGCAGCAGTTTCCCACAAGGAAGGTAAACATTAGTGTTAAACACATGTAGTAATAAACTAAAGTATAAAAATTCCATTACCAAAAGAAGGAGAAAATAAAAAAGTTACATACAAAATCTGCATGCATTTCAAGAATCAGAAGGATATTTATGAATATCACAATAAATGCTGAAAAATATTTTGAACTGAGAGCAGAATATCTCCTATTAATGGGATAGAGACTTGGGGATAGAGATTCTTGTAATTAATTGAATATAGCCAAAAGACAAGCTGAACATCAAAGAACAATAATATTTTACAGAAATAATCAAATAAGAAAAATAAAATTTAGAGTTAATACTGTAATATTTGTGTAATTTGATAAAATGTAGAAAAACAAAGAATAGAAAAAAAGTTTTTAAGGCAGACATCAAATGATTAAAACTCTTAATAAATGACATACAGCTGACTAGCTCATCACAGAAAAAGCACCAGAGACACAAGTAACCTCCCTACTAATCTTCTTGGGAAGAGGTCTTTAAGGCTCCTCTGCAGATCTAACCTCCTTACAGGAAATGACATAACATTTGCATATTCCCTAAGTATATCATACTCTATAAATTATCCCCAGATTACTTATAATATCTCATATGATGTAAACGAATGCAATTGTTATTTACTGTACCATTTAAGGAATAATATCATACAGAAAATATTCAATTTTTAAACTGCTTTCTGGACAGTTTTTAAATTTGCAGATGCAGAACTTGAAGACATTAGTCTCACTGTGTATTACTGTATGACATCATCAGCAATCCTGCTGGGATACGAATCGTATCTGATGATACATTTCTCAGTTACATTGAATTCTAAACTGCAAAGAATAGATTCCTAGAAAAGTAAGCTAGCCAAAATTGACACAAGTATGTTTTTGAATTATTCTATAACTGAATCAATCAATCTATCCACTATCAAATATTTTCCTGAAAGAAAAATATCTTTCTTACTCAGCTTCAAAGCAAGATTTTATGAACATATTAAAGATTTATCAAAATATGTCACTCCTGACAAGAACTAAAGAGAACAAATGTATGAGGTCCCTGTAACAATGGTTCTATAATGGTTAATTTTATGTTACAATGTGACAGGTCCACTGTGTGCATAAACATTTCTTCAAATACTATAAATGTTTCTGGGAGGATGTTTTGGAAGAAAACAATATTTATGCTGTTAAACCTAACAAAATAAATTATCCCCCACAATGTGAATGACAACTTATTTGAAGAGTTACAAGATAGTGCTGATCCTTTTAGTAAGACAGAAGACTTTAGATAGGAACTAAGACATTAGCTATGAGTAAACCTGCTAGCAGTTTAAATATTACTTTAATTTTTATAAGTATACTTTTGTGATGTCCAACAATCACATTCATTGTAGAGAACTGCCACGTACATGTCATGTCTCGGTCCTTTTAGCTTTCTGGTACTTTCTTCTTCTTTCTAGTTTCCCATTCACAGATCTCCTCTTCTCTACAGTTCACACCCCCCATTTGTGTTTTAATATCAATTCCCTCACATAGTGCAGGGCATACAGGGTCTACAGGGTCTCACTCCATAGATCAGGCTCATAGTGACCCTCCTGTTTTCAGCCCCCCAAGCACTGGGATTGCAACACGCGCAGCCATGCCCGGGCTCAATCACCATCTCAACGCGCCCCGGGGGCAGGGCCCCAGCTGATCTCTAAGTTATTCAAATATTTCGCTTGTTCTGTAAGAGATACCACATAGTATTTAACCTATATCTGATTTATTTCACTTAGTAGTATTAGTCATTTTCCTACAAATGACAAACTTATCCTTCCTTATGATTGAACAGGACTCTATTATGTATACAAACTACATTTACCCATACACTTAACAAGCATATCGGCCTCTTCCCAAATGTGTCTTCTATGCAATCCAACGCATTAAATATGGATACACAGGTATCCCTACAATATGATGTCTCCACATCTCCTGAAGAGACACCCAGAAGTAGCACGATTGGGTCAACGGGAATTTTTTTTTAATTTCATTAAGAATTATCATTCTGATTTCCAGTGATTGTGTTAGTTTACATTTCTACCTGAAAGTAGAAGCATTCTTTTCTTTCTCCATAACTATGTCAATCGAAGACTTTAAATAAAATCATAAACCATTAGGCTGCCTGTTCTCAGGCCTTTAGACTTACACTGACACTAAAGTAGCAGCACTGCTGCTGGTCCAGACCGCACACTCTTACAGCACGGGAGAGTTCCGGGTGCAGCACGGCACGGGAGAATTCGGGGTATGGCAAGGGAGAGTTCCCGGCATGGTAAGGGAGAGTTCCGAGTACGGCAAGGGAGAGTTCCCGGTATGGCAAGGGAGAGTTCCGGGTACGGCAAGGGAGAGTTCCGGGTAGAGCACAGAGAGAGTTCCGGGTACAACAAGGGCGACTTCCGGGTACAGCACGGGAGAGTTCCGGGTGGAGGAAGGGAGAGTTCCGGCTACAGCACGGGAGAGTTCCAAGTGGAGCAAGGGAGCGTCCCTGTACAGCACAGGAGAGTTCCGAGAAGAGCAAGGGAGACTTCCGGGTACAGCATGGGAGAGTTCAGATTACAGCACAGGAGAGTTCGGGGTACAGCAAGGGAGACTTCCCGGTGGAGCAAGGGAGAGTTCCGGGTACAGCAAGGGAGAGTTCCAGGAACAACACGGAGAGAGTTCCGGGTACAGCAAGATAGAGTTCCGGGTACAGCACAGGAGAGTTCCAGGTGGAGCAAGGGAGCATCCGGGTACAGCAAAGGAGAGTTCCGAGAACAGCACGGGAGAGTTCGGGGTACAGCAAGGGAGACTTCCGGGTACAGCACGGCAGAGTTCAGATTACAGCACAGGAGAGTTCAGGGTACAGCAAGGGAGACTTCCCGGTGGAGCAAGGGAGAGTTCCAGGAACAACACGGAGAGAGTTCCGGGTACAGCAAGATACAGTTCCGGGTACAGCACAGGAAAGTTCCAGGTGGGGCAAGGGAGCATCCGGGTACTCAAAGGAGAGTTTTGAGACCAGCAAGGGAGAGTTCCGGGTACAGCAAGGAGAGCGTTCTGGGTACAACAAGAGAGACTTACGGATAAAGCACGGGAGAGTTTCGGGAACAGCAAGGAGAGAGTTCCGGGTACGGCAAGGGAGAGTTCCAGGTACAGCAGGGAGAGAGTTCTGTGAAAAGCACGGAGAGAGTTCCAGGTACAGCAAAGGAGAGTTCCGGTTACAGCAAGGGAGAGTTCTGGGTACAGCACAGAGAGAGTTCCGGGTACAGCAAGGGCGACTTCCGAGTACAGCACTGGAGAGTTCCGGATGGAACAAGGGAGAGTTCCAGGTACAGCACGGGAGAGTTCTGGGGCACGTAATCATATGAGCCAATTTCTTGTATTTAATGTGTTTGATAGATACACAGACAGGATATGTTGTTGCTTCTATTTTTTTTTTTTTTTAGGAGCAATGATTAATATAATTAGCATAATTTCAAAAGAGTTTTATACAAAAGAAAAATGTGCCTATCACATGAATACAAGTTCAAAATTCTTAAGGACAATCACTATTTAGGGAAAATGAATCGCAATAAATCTTATTTGAAGTTCAGTATTGGTATCAATTTATAAATCATCAAAATTACAAAATAAAACAAATATATTTAAAGTTTGATAAATGTAGAATGAACATTTGCCAAAACTGAACTTGTTTTGTAAACATTGGAGCAAGACAATATCATATTCTGATCAAGTCTACGGAAGCATATATGATAATTGTACTGCTTCATGGTAAAATTCTAAATATCTGGAAACAAGGTGAAGAACCTGAAGTCTGCATGCCCATTCATTTTTTTTTTCTTTGTGGATTTAGTATGATAAGTTAAAATGTGGGCTATGAATTTGGTGAGGTGGGACAGTGATTGCCTGGCAAATGTGAGGTCCTGAGTTTGATTCTTGGTACTGAAAACCTGAGAAAGAATCTGGGGAGATAACTCAGTGGCATTAGCCTCTGCCTTCCAAGTATAATATCAAGAGTTCAATCCCCTTACAATAAATAAATAAATGTATTAATGGGGATAAAATTGAAAAGTAATGAAATTAGCATCATTCAGAGATACTATTATTTCAAATATTAAAGCAAAGATATATTAACGTACTTAGTAACTAAATTTAGAAGGATTGATGAGTTTGAAATTTCAGTTCTAGATAATGGTCCTAGGCCCCGGTGGGTATGTATAAGCCAGGTGACCTGGCTTTAGTCATTCCTCCCTCCTTCTTTTTCTCTGACATTAATGCAGACCTGCAGGCAGTGTGAAAGAGCACTCTGCTTGATGGTCTGTGTGTGCAGTGTGTCAGTGATTTTGTTGACAACCAGGCCTCTGATAACAGTGATAAAAGGACATGCCACACCACACCACTGGAATCAGCAGGGGAAATCCAGTTCCATGGGCACAAAATGCAAGTGTGTGATATTCAAGATACATTTATCCATGGATAACAAAGCACACATGACTGAAGCCAGGCAGCCATGAGCATGTGTGGGTAGCCATCTTAGCCCTGTTGAATCTTTACAAAGTGCATACCTGATCAATTCTGGCTAATATAGTTGCAATAATGAGAAAATGTCTTCATACAGAGCTAACAAAATTGCTCTTCTGTTCCTATTTGTAGGTTTCAAAATAACCTTAGAATGTTGCACATGGGTGGTGAACAATGAGGAGAAATGCTTACAGCAAGAACTAGACCTGTCCTGTATAACAAAGGAAAAATGAACGTATAATCTATACAATAACATAAAGGGCCAGCAAAATAATTCAGTGGATTAAAGCACCTGGAAGCAGGTGCTGGGGCTGAGGTTTGATCCCTGGGGCCTGCCATGCCAGCTCCAGCACTGGGGAATGCTGAGATGGCAATTGAGACCAGGCATGGTGGTGAGACCCTGTAATCCCAGCTCTTGGGAGGCTGTAAACAGGCGGAACACCACGATTTCCATCTAGTGAGACCCTGAACACTCTGTAGACCCTTCCCTAAAATTAAAAAAAAGGCATAAAATACCCCATTTGTGTTTTTGATAAGTTTTTAATAACAGAAGTGAATAATTGACCCTTGTAAAAATAGAAAAAAAAATGAAGTATTTTAAAGAATATTCCACCAAACAAATATATCAGTGGTCAACAGGCATATGAAAACCTTTTCTATGCCACTAACTGTACGGGAAATGAATATAAAAACTGTAGTAGGATATTTACACCTTTCAGAATGACTCTTATCAAGGCAAAGTGCAACCCAGAATACAAACTGATTATGCACATGTTGGGAACCTGGAACCCAGGTGCACAGTTGGCAAGTATGTAAATCAGTACAGTCATTTTTGAGAACAGTATGGAGGTTCTGCCAATATTTAAAAATAGAATTAAGCTAAGATCCAGCAATCTGACTGCTGGGTATTTGTCCAAAAAATTTAAAGTACAATCTGAAAAAGGCTTATGCATTGTCATGTTCATCGCAGCATTATTCACAATTGCCAAGAGGTAGGAACAACCTAAATGCTCACTGAGGGGTGAATGGATAGAGAATGTAATATGTGTATACAATACAAGATTTAAAACAAAAATTAACCTTGTTATATGCAACAACGTGGTTGAGAGGGCCGGCCAAATAGCGCCTGCAACCAGGTGCAAGGGCCAGGGGTTCCATCCCTGGGTCTGTTGTGCCGGCCCCACCCCTGGGGCACCTTGAGAGGGCAATTGAGATTGGGCATGGTGGTGCACGCCTGTAATCCCTGTTCTTGGGAGGCTGTAAACAAGAAGAACATTACAAGTTCAATCTAGTAGTGTGAGACCCTGAACAACCTGTAGACTCTTCCCAAAAAATACAAAAACAAACAAACAAAAAAAATAAACCCACATTTGTGAGCCTTCACAGTACTACTACTTTAAGAAAACTGAGCTATGCACAGAAGGACAGATATTGCATAATTCTACCTACATGACACATCTGCAGAAGCCAAATTTAGAAACCATGTGGTAGTTTGCTAATGGGGAAATGAAGGGTAACTGTACTATAAATACTATTAGTATAGATTCAACTTGTGGAAAAAAGTTCTGTGGTAAAATAATGATACATAATTAGCAATGACTGTATCTTTAAAATTTGTAAGATACACACTTTATGTGTTTTTTAACACAGTTATTAAATATCAGTGAAATTACATTATCTAGACTTTTGGCGAACTGTACCTTTAGTTGTACTTTTATTTTTCCCGCTTCAGTACTGGGGATTGAACTCAGGATCTTGTACTTGTCAGGCAAGCACATGTTCTACTGAGCTTTCTCCCTAGGCCCTAGTTACATTTTTAGTAATAGAGAGAATGTCAAATTCTTGAGTAAAGACTGTGCTATAATTAATAGGAACATAGTCTTCTTCTTAGACACACAAGCTGAAATCCCACAAGATATAAACACAAAAAGTGTGTGAATGAGTGTTTGTGTACTTACGAATTTTTTTT